>NC_136902.1:78788063-78886310 GCF_949606895.1 Notothenia rossii | reverse complement strand
GTGGCTTAAGAAGGAGCATGCCATGTAAGGGATACAATGAGCAGGCTTACACAGGGCAAATGGTTAACAGGCTTATTCAGGACTTGCATATGGTATGCACTATGCAGGCAGAAGAGTCAGTATTGCTCAAAAGATATTTCAACCACAAACAAAGCTGCGATTGAGAGCATCATCTTTTTTTTTAAAACTTGAACTTCCAAAATATCCAGATGTGGCAAAGGCTAAGCTACCCTTCACCAAGTCATGTTTCAGTGGAAACTAGAGTGACCTTAGACCTGTGCTTTTTTTTTAAAGAAAATGCATTGCATGACAAGAGGCATCAAGGAGAGAATGAACTTGGTTGAACACCGCAAGTGATCTTTGGAGTTGTTTTTTTAACCTTTAGTGACTTTTTTCTGTTGCTAAAAAAGGAAATTTTTAGCAAAGCTATGTGCCACACTCTGCGCTGCCCAGTACCATCACAGTTTCTTTTTTCTTCAAGCCCCTGAGCAACACAATTTAAGCAGTTGGAGATGATAATTGCCTTGCCCAAGGATGTAGAAATGAGGGAAGGACAAGTGCTGCTCATTGACAGCCACTGGATAATCACATATTAAAAGAAGAAGCTCTATTAACAAAAAAACTCTTCTTTCTCTGCAGAAAGTCAGAATTGTGCTTTATGGACATTACGTGCAGTCTACTAAAACACATCATATTTATACAATGAGTTTGTGAGTAGCTTCAACATATATTTTGTGTCAGACAATAGTGTCCGTGATCACTGAAATAGAAGCATACTGGCAATTTTGACAGAACTGCATTTTGTTACGTAGCCTGTGAATGCATTAAAAAACTAAACACAGTTCAGATATGGTTAGTTAAATAGCAGATCCATTAACTAAGCTGCCTCGGAGGCATATACAAAACTGACCATGATAGCATTCAATTACTGACATAAATGTGTGGGCTTTGGTGTGTGCCTGCATGTCTACACTGTATTCTAGGTTTTGTGTGGTTTCATTTCTGCAATGTACTTTCATCTGTGCTGAAAGACCCTTAGGCCTGCTGTGCTTTTACCCTAATGAGGTAAAAGCCAGAAATCCTTCTAATGTCACAATTATAGGCATTTCTATGGGCTTTTGGGTTGTTTTCTTCTCTGAGCAAAGCAACAGCCATGAAGGACACACTGCTCTTACCCACACACTTTCTCATGACATACACATCAAAATTACACCCATTAATTTCAGACAGCTGACAGGCCACCTTGTTCGCACTCAACCACCGGCTGGCTGAATCACTGCTTATATTTAGTACATAATTGAGCATGTGGATCTTTAGTTTGTCTTTTCAAATATTTTTGTATTTAACAAAATGAAATAAAAATCCATAATATGTAACCAGATATTGTAAACAAAATGTTATATCTCCCATCAAACTTACGGCTGTTTTCAATGCTGTGAAGAGAAATAAGAAACTATTATCACAGCCACATTATCCTAAGCAACATTTCCGTTGGTTCAATATTGGTATTTAATGTCTGTAATAGAGCAACCAATCATGAATCAATGAACAGAGACGCATGAAATCCATTTGCTTAGTCTTGCATGAAAGAAGTGAAGGATGGTGGTCATTGCACCCGTCAGCTTGCTTGTGGGATCAAGAATGTTATAAATGTAGATTTTGTTGTCCATTATTTTATTTAATAAGTTCAAACCATGAAGCTGATGTGGGTCAAGTATCTTATGTAATTAACTAAAGGCTGTTTATCTTGGCACTTGGACCCACAGCTAATGACTGTGTAACTGCATGAGCTATTGGCAGAATGCCAGATTCTTCTCATAAGATACCATGCTGCCTACATAGAATGCATACAGAGGTAGCATCTATCATGCACAGTGGGAGAGGGAAAGTGAAAGTTTAGTTTTTAGATTGTTAGCAAAAATGCCACACTTAAAAGGCCTAATATGGTGCTCTAATTAGCTCAATAAATCAATCTGGAGTTGATCTAAGAAGCCAATGAAGTGCACCCTAACTAGTCTATGTTGGCAGAGAATAACAGCCTCGAGCAAAATGAGCAACGGCTGCTGCATCCAGTTCTGCAGAATGCGCCTTAACAGCCATTATCTGTCACACTCCAGATGTAGACATGTTGTGTGAGTGTGACTATATAACATAGGTCACATGTCTCTTGCAATACCAGACTTTTTAATGCCCAGAATTAAATTGAACCCACTCAATACACCACCCATGACTGAGCTTAATGGAAGATGGAAACCAGCTCAAGCAGAAAGAAAAGTGTATCCACACACAGTTCTTGGAGGTATCTACGGTGTGTAGGCATCATATTAAGCAGCAATGCTGGTCATCCATCATTGAAGCCTGGCTGGAAACAATCACAGATTTAACCTGCCTCTGTGGCAGGGCACAGTCGGAAAGAAATGGCTTGTACCTGCAGGGTGGTGGATAATGGAGGTGAGCGTCATAGACAGCAAACAGTGCTTTAGCAGCAGCTCAGTATCCTTCCTAAATCCAACCAACTCTGAAATTATTCAAGGAGCCTGTACAGATCAATGAAAGCTACATGAAAGCCAACTTTTCATTCAGATACTAAAGCAGCTCAAGTGTCTGTAAGGAATGTGTCAGATTCAGATAGAAATCATTGCAGTCCATGTTTACAGTGCAACAACCGGCACAGGGTTGTGAGTAAGGGCAAAGAGTTCCATAAGCACACTTACGTGATATATATGCAATATATATTGCCAAAATGATTGCGTGACGTAGTAAATTGGATGGTTATGAATAATTAATTTCACATAGTATTCGTCCAAGCCTCTTAAACAGTTGTGTCACATAAGACAAATTGATTGTTCAATTTTTTTTTCTTCAAGTATGAAAATCATTTTCTCTGGGAGGTGGGGATAAATTGACATACAGTAAGGCATTCTTTAGTGTGGTTTGATTGCTATTTATGATCGTCTCAAGATGTTTATTTCATTCGTAATTTATTTTTGTTCAAATGTGTTTATTTTATCAGAAGTGTGTTTTTATTTATATTTTAATCACTTTATTTCCTCGTATAAAAATTTGGGGGAATATTTATTGATACAACCCTGCTCGCTCACCCTTTAATAGAACACATGGCCCTAGTGTTAGCATTTCCTTAGCCATGCACAAGTTACCAAGACATAAAGAAAACAAGGCATCACTTCAGTGAACAAGGAAATGTTGATGACAATGTTTTTGCCATACATTTTACTTTAAATCCTCTTATTCTATCTGCCCTCTAAACTTGCTTGAGATGTTGTTCAGGCATGACTGAATAATAAAAACATCTTGTGTTTTATGGAAAAAGTGGCTCAGCTAAAATAAAGTTCCTCAGAAGCAGTTATAAATAAATGTGGCCTGAAGGTACAAAAAAAAAGCACAAAGTAAGGTGCACAAGGCTTAACAATATTGAACAACACCAAATTGTGCCGGAGGGGCGTTAAGGGGCCCAAATGGCCCCTTCCGTATACTTCCTACCATACTTCCGGCAGCTTTAGTTTTATCATCATTTAAGCGTACTGGCTTAATTGTTTACAAGTATGGCTCTGTTGCAATGACAACATATTTTTGCAAAACGTAAATTGCACGGCCACAACAGAAAAGTAAATATGGGATGTTCAAAGGGTTCATGGTAATAATTTTTTGGGCTCTTTTTCCATTCCCTGTTGTATATGTGTGTATTTTAGTGTTCTGACAATTCAACAGGGGCCAACACAGCAAAGTACTGTCCTGTATACAATAAAAATGCTATCTTTCTACATAACTTGCAGGTTCAAGTGCTCATTTTCAGGGAAAAAGTCTGCAGAAGGAAGGGAGCTTGATATCAGTGAGGCAAAAATATGTTAGAGTGAGAATGTTATGAGAGGAAATGACAAGAGATGAATAGAGAAAGAAGAAACCAAACAAGTTTAGAAATGATTGACAGAGAGTGGATTAAAACCATTCGGCAAGTTTGAAAATCAAAGGACAATTAACAAGCGTCATCTTAATTGTGATTTGACAAATGTGTTGCTGGTTGTCCTTTTGCTACCTCCTAAGCATACTTATTAGACAGTTTGTTAGGCAGAGAGAGCAGCACAGAGATAAAGAACACCAGCATGGGTTTCTTGTTTTCAGAGTAACCTAGGATTCCCAATGCTACAATGGAACAGGGAATGTGCAGAATTGCATTCAAAAGTCAGTGAGGTGAAAGATTGTGCCAAAGCATGAAAATAATGTTTTAAGTTTTAGGAGTACCTTTTCTTCCTCTCTTTGTAAATCCTCACTCCTACACAATGACACCTAGAGGGTACACACTGGGTGGGACTTTTTAGTTTAACTACTTATAGCAATATTTAACTACATACTGTAAAATCCCTTTTCACTTAACAAATTAGACAGAAAACGGCTTTAAAAGGTATAATGTTTAAAACTTGAAAAAATAATTACGCATTTATAATCTGGATTGTTCATCGAGAGAGAAAGTATATACAGTATATTTGTTTTTTTAAATATCATTAAGGTACTTTTTGGAGGAAAAAAACTTTTAACTGAGTTAACTGCCTATCTTAATTCGTATCTACTGTATATTGTGATATTAAATGTATGTTTATTGTTCTTTAATACTAAACAGTAGCATAAATAGTAAAGCAACCCTTGTAGGCAGTGTGATCAGACCTTTGCCCGGGTTGAAGTTGGGTTGAGCTACGAAAGGTTTTGAATTACATGACATGGCTCTATGTATTAATAAAATGTAAGGTGTAAATGACTGTGCCCTGACAAGTGCAACATACCCAACCAAAGAGCAAGGAGAGGTGTCAATCAAGTTCAGTTTGTACCTGCCCACAGTCCTGAGAAGAGCACCATAAGTTAAAACCCCTGTCAGTGTACATTGGTTGTATTATCACTTTCAATATTGAAAATGTAGTGAAGACAACCTAAGAATTCAAAGCTTTCATTGCATTAGTTTAACAAAAAAACTGTCACCACCTCACTGGTGGATGAATTATAGCTAATGAGTGTTCTGATTAACAGAGTCCACTGCCTGCTGTAAAGTCTACATGGTTATTACTCTGAAAACTGACCTCATCAGTCACTGCATTCATTTAGAAACACAAGGATAATGTGCAACACACACTTACACAAAAATACACAGAGATATTTGCAGTTCAGTTTAAGCACTTTTATCACCCAATTTAATCACAAGGAGACTATATTTTTGATTAATGAAGTATGCCTCAGTAAAGGGTATGTAACTCACAGCAGCAATAGATTCTGAGGGTTGTGTACGTCTTTGTATAGCTGCTGTGTAATGCTCCTCTGCAAAGTCTCTGGGAATGTTAAAATAATTTTCACAGTGATTTATTTCACAAGCATATGTGATCTATGGTTGCTATAGCTTATTGTCACTAAAACAGGATTACTCTGCTTAATTACATCTGCATGTATGCTGCAGTCCATTGTAGTGTTGGTGTAGCTTCAATGAAGAGAAGACAACAGAAGAAATGTCAAGGTCACCTCTGTTTTCCACATTTTAAGAGATAGATAGACCTATTTTGAGGGACAACAACACATTGGATGTCATAAAGGCGGGCATACTGAAGGACTGAAGATAAAAATAATCAGGACCCAACGTCATTTCATCTTTTATGACTATTCAATATGTTGTGCTCTGACCTTGGAATATAACCGCCATTTTTTATGTGATTACCACTGTCTCTGGAAAAATCATTCTGAAATAGGTATGCTTTTTATGATATGTTCATCACAAAGACACAAATGTAACCTTGATCCTCCACTCTGAATAGCTTTTTTTCATTTGAATGTAATTGATGTCTTTGTAAATCTTTTCACCAGTGGGATATCAATTCTTAAATCACATAACAAATGGTTTCTTGTTTGCAAACAGTCAAAAAATAACATGTCCAATGACAGACTGCTGTAAATTGAAGTATTCCACAACTGAGTAATCCAGCTGCCTTCTTGCCAATGGTTGAGCGCCTGCAAAACCAAAGAAGAGTGCTAGACTCCTGGTACTAGGATGGGTTAAAAGCAGAAGCCAAATATCAGTGTGTGTGCTGTGTGCTCTGCATGTGTGACCATTAAAGAGGGTTTCATCCCTCCCGATATTATTATAATATTATTATTACATTTTAGATCCATTGCTGGATTTAAGTTAATATAAATATACTCATGACTTAACAACAAAGGTTTCGCATATTCACATGCAAACACACTCACACGTGTATAAGTGTAGACACGTGGGTTTAATTACATACTATAACATAATTGTTTTAAACCTGAATCCACCTATATCAATTTAAAACAATGGCAAATGTTCTCAACAAACAGGCAGCACTGCATGGCTCTGACACTAATGTGTCTTTTACCTCTATTACTTACATAATTCATGTACACTTCTACAAGCCTGTTCATCAAAGAAACAAGAAAGGTCATGTCTGTTTCATATATATTGTGGTTGCTAGAGGGTTAGTAACTGCAGGGCGGATGCATCAAGTCTTTATGAATCAGTACTGAGGGCGGTAGGGTGTAAGCATGGGGAGGTATTGTAGGGCTGCAGGTGGTTCAGGGAAGTTGAAAAGTGTAAAGGGTGGAGGGAAAAGGGAGGTGAATGAGCAAAGAGGTTGTTAAGGGTGAGAAGATCTTGAGTGTGTGGTTAAATGAGAAATGAGAAAAGCGATAATGGTGAGTCCAGGGCAATGTGTGTGTGGGTGGGTGGTAAGAAAAAAAAACGGGAAGCAGGTAGAAAAGGCATGGATCAAGGTAAGACAGAAGGAGAGAAGAGGTGAAGATAAAGGCAAGGGAGGTGTCAATGGAGGAAAGTGGAGAGGATGAAGGGCAGAGGAAAAGGGGGGGTTTCTCCGGAGTCTCAAGCAGCCTGACAATACAAGGCAAAAACGGCTTAGCAGTGATTACAGGGAGATGTTGCCATTTTCTTGTCACACAGGCATAAAAAGTTCTGTGTTGATGCTGTCCACAGACAAAAGTTGTGTACACCTCCGCAGTACATTCATCAACATCCACACCTTAGTGAGCTTTAATATACAGTCTAGCTCAGATAGGTGACCCATTATAATTGGATCTCTGAAGGTGCTTTCAAAAAGTGAGCAGTGACGGCAGCTCCTGTCTCATGTTTGCTTCTTCCGCCTGAGAATACATTCAGCAAATCGCATTCAGGGTCTTTACTCACTTGAGTAAAGACTCAACGCAGGTTATATAAATAGACTCAAATGAAGTTCAGTCGATTGCAGAAGAAGAAATGCTTTATTGGTCCAGAAAGGGAAAATTCTATCTGATCCCTCTGCCCTGATTAAGACATGACTCTCGGCGATTTGAGTGTCCTGACAAAACAAGCAGAGAGTCGGCCATCAGGCGCCCTTGGGTTATCCAAGCATGTCATTTCTGCAGCCTGTCTGGTACTGTTGGCACTAGTTAGTCCTTAAAAAGCAGCCACTCAGCTGATTGAATATGTTGAATTTGTGATGGATGATATCTGCCTGACTGCTCAGATAACAGCTGGGGGTTCAGTGATGCTTTGGGTCACAATTTGCAGAATTAGCCATCAGCCCTTCCCGTTTGCTGAGTACCCATGCTTTTAAACACAACCACATTCATTCACAGATTCACATGGAAGATAACTTAAGGATTTAAGGATTGAATCATTCCCAGGCAATTTCTGGAGGTGTTAGGGGCATATTTCTTCCCTCTAAGATCTGTCGATGGACTTCATTTGTACATTGAATATTGGAGATAATGATATCCCTGAAAAGCAGTACAGAAACTAAAGATATACTGTCCGTGTCATGTCTGTGTGTGTTTTATAACGCTTTTCATCTCCCTATGTTCCTGATGTAACAGTTAAGGGTATTACCATAGTTTCCGTTAGAATCTTTTTTTGCCGGTCAACATGTCCATTAAAGTTTAAATCTTCCAGACAAAATTTGAAAAGTGCCAGTCAAAGGTCTTCTTTGTTATTTATTGAGCATTAAAACAAATTGATATGATTCGATATTAAACAAACTAGTTATAGTAGATTAACTACATTATTCAAAAGTGAACAGTAACTTAAAATAACACGGGAATAATAAACGGAGCGCTCTCTTCCTCTCCTGACAGCCTGTCAGTATCATGCAGCTCATGAGAGTATCATCTCTCTGCCGTCAGATTAGACTTCACTCGCGTTTAAGTCCATATCGATCAGATCTAGCTAGTTCTAGCTAAGGATATGACTACCTGCTTATTAAAAGACACCTAAACAATAAGTGTCGCAATGCAACCGGGTGAGGCCACGAAGTATAGTGCATTATAATGCATTATGCATTTGTTTACATGCCCACCGGAACCCCGAGGCATTACCAACAGATCAACCCACAATCAACCCATACAGGACATCTCTTTCTCCACATTAAGTGTTAGACATTAGAAATTGACTATTCTTGTCTGTCACATACTCTTTTGTCTGTCACATGAGTGGCGCAACCGATGCGGTATTACGCTAAGGGGAAATTATTTTGACCGGACATTTTGACCGGAGAGATTTAGATTTGCCGGTCTTCAGCATATTTTACCGGTCAAAGTACGGTTATTACCGGCTAACGGAAACTCTGGATCATACACAGAAAGTCTATGCAGCACGTTACATTTGTGTTACAGATTTTGTGGGCCTTAATAAATAAGCATGTAAGTGTAGATGACTTTTTGTTAGTAAATTAACCCCTCACTGGCAACCAATGGAGTCAATGGAAGCAATGGATAAGCTATTTGGTTCTCTGGTTGTCCTACATTTTCAAATATCCTAATGATCAATACTTGGTGTTAAGGGAGAGCTTTTAAGTTGGCATCACACAATTCACAGCATCTGTGATATTATTTGGATAAACCTGCTATCTATCAAACTCGAGATACATGTGTAATCCTTCTGTGGTATTATGCTGGTAGCTGTGACAGCTGTGTGGCTTGCTGTTCTGACACACTGACACCAATGGGGAGCAAATTTAGCACAAACAGCGAGCTGCTGAGTGGGGTGTGAGCTCAGCCATTCATCTGCGGAGGCTTGACGTTTATCTATTAGAATATAAATTGAAAGATAAAAAACCATGGGTACAATTTGAATTATCATGGAGGCAGCTATTTTGTTTTTATAGTGACTACATATGTGTTTCAAGTAGCGTGTGAAATAATATCGCAGACATGCATTGCCGAGAGGGAGGAGGGAAGATAGACAAATGTGCACTCTTTTGCCTGAAGCAAATGTTTGAGGATGCAAGAGAAATCTGTGTGAACTACATCTTACAGTGCTGATCCACTTGAGGCGAACAGGATCATTAACATGGAAAGTGCAATAACTCTCTACAAGCTAATCCGGCCCTTTGTCAAAAAATGATGATGAAGCATTTACCAAGTGTAATTCTCCCCTTCTGCATTTATCTTTTCCAGAATAACAATATTTCCATGTAAACCACGCAATACCTATGTTAGGTTGGGTAGACTCGCTTCAACCCTAGAGAGCAGCAGCTAATCAAGGCCGTTATAACCTCATGATAATCCAAAACAATACGCGGATTCAGTTCCTTTCTGCGTTCTGGATTAATCGGATTTTCTTAATATCAATATAAAATTCAAGAAAGCCACTTGCATACTTGTGGACAACAAGGTACATAGGCAGTTGAACACGATTCTCTCCTGCAATTAACAAACATTCCCTTTTCGAGATGGCTCTTCTGACAAAGAAGCCCCACTTGAAGGTAGGAAACAATGGGAGAGAGTGTTGCATATACCCAGAGGAACCTCTTTGATCAAACCTAAGTAGACAAGCAAGCACAGTGTGTGCTCTTATCATTTGAATAGATACAAAATAAAGGTTTAAAGTATCCCTTAAAAAGAAATTACACTTATTGTGACATTTGGATCAAGATGCTTACACGAAATACAATGTTGAATGCTTCATGTAAATTAATTAAGATAAAACATACATATTTGGAATATCTAGCTGATTGTGGTAAGGAAATAAAAAATATTTTTAAAACCTTAGTTATCTTAATATTCGGACAATTTTTGTTCTAATTTAGTTCATTTAAACAAGCCATATAAGATAGGAAAAACATCTCCTATACAACTTCCTTTTCCATGAGATCCTCAGACAGCAGAAACTTGGCTTTTATATCCTTTTCCATCTTTATTTATTCAGGGGAGTTGCACTGATTTGTAGGTGTCCAAATACTTATTTTACAGAGGAATTTACAAATTAATTCATTACAAATCCTACAATGTGATTTCCTGGATTCTTTCCCCCCATTCTGTCTCTCATAGTTGAGGTATACCTAGGATCACAATTACAGGCCTCTCTCATCTTTTTAAGTGGGAGAACTTGCACAATTGGTGGCTGACTAAATACTTTTTTGCCGCACTGTACCTTCTTACTCATTCAATCCCCACCAAAAGCTCAAGATACATTTCGTACGAAAAGAAGATTGACTGAAAGATTTAAAGCCTCACTTCCTCTTCACTGCAGTTAAATGCCCACATTACTGATTGTTTTCTCATCGGGTCTCTGCTGGGCTGGCCCTCCTCACTCATTGTGTGATTTTCATGAACAGAACATAACAAATTACAGAAAGCTTTGCCAGAAAAAAGGTGGATTGACCTCTTTGGGTTGGGACAAATTGATAAGCATTATAGCATATTATGTTTGGCATTGTTCCTTAGGCTTCATTTAATGCTGAATGTGCATTAACTGTAATTATTTAACACTATTGTTAGATGTGAAATTCATGCTGCATACATATATGTATTCTTGCTTTAAATAGAGCAGGATAACAGGCCAAGAAACCAAACATGGAACCAGATTGAACTTGCACTGCTGCAGAAACCTACATCTTGATTAAGGTGCATTGATAACGTGAGGCAGGATTAGGAGGACTTCAATCCTGCCTAGATCTATAAGTGCTTTACCTGTTTAAGGGGACTTAAGAATTATAAAAACATTACATAACGTTCAGCAGTGCAGTTGTAGGAATATTTCATGTAAGTCCCTATATAAACTGTTGTATTTATAAAGTAGATGGGTTTCTGATTAAATAATTGATGCTAATGAGTTTCTGCAAGTACAACTAAAGAAATAACTTTACTTTAGCAAAGACGTGTTAGCTTCCAAACATCGATCAAACAGAGACATATCTGACATCAACATTAAATCTATAAAGTCAGACGGGAAATGTAGTGAGGGGGGGAGATGCCTAGAGAAATAAATAAAGTTACATTATTGCCGGAATACCAAATTATTGGAAATACTTTTGTTGATTAATAAGTTATAACACAGTTTCTGCTCATGAGTTTGGAATCTCCAACAAATATGTTGCGAATGACACTGCCTGCTGATCACTTTAACAATGGGGAAATATATTGATAATGAATCAATTTAGTTATATGTGGAGTGACAAATGTGGATATTATAATATTTTAATATTGCCCAAGTGTCATTACGGTTAGGTGATCAATTCATTAAATCTGAATTATTAATGATTATTTATGAGCAATTATATTGAGTCAATGCACCAATACTCAACCCTTCAATATTATTCTTGATAATCCCTGACCCCTGCCCTACTTTACATAAAGACATAAACACAATTGATTATCTGAGACTGTGAACTAAACGTAAAGCTGTACATTGCATAATATTTCAGATGTTTCTTGAACCTTAAAGGGCCCATGTCATGCTTTTCCGGTTAGTACCCGTCCCCTTGTGTGTTATGAAGGTTTTTATGCATGTAAAAGGTCTGCAGAGTCAAAAACCCTCAAAGTACACCCTGTAGCGAGTAAAACTCTAACACAGGCTATGCTGCCCCAAAACGCCTTGTTGGAGATTTCTCATTTTCCATGGTTTTCTTCTTGGGTTCTCTGACGTGGTATCAATACCCAAATCAACAACAAATGACCGGATAGGCCCAAATGGAATCGATCCGCGGAGCACCTCACACACCAGGATCCGTTGGCTAACTAACAGGGAGTCCCCATTGACTTGCATAGAGCTCCCTGAACGCTGGTAATAGACGAGTTGGGATCACGGAGAAATGCTCTCCGCAGACCCATCCTCACAGCGTTATAAACCTTTTTCTTACTCAATATCAAGCCACACTTAATGTTTTTACTTCGGCTATGAGTGTTTGTGTGTGCTCAGGATGAGTTTTGCTTGTTCTCGGTGTATCGCCGATCCGGAAACCTGTCCGCTCCTCACAGCAGCTGCGAGCAGCAACGAGGGGGGGGGGGGGGGGGGCAGGAGCTCCAACTCCGTTTAGGACAGAGAGTGAATACACATACTATACAGAGATGCTGTATGAGAAACCAATGTGATTTGGGAAAATTGCACAATTTAAATCTATTCTAGTAGACCTCAACAATGGAAATATGATCAGTAGAAATGGCCATGACATGGGACATTTAAATGAACTCCCTCTCTGCACATATTAAATCCCGATTTTACCACTAGGACGAATAAACCATTTTATCAACAGGTAAGGGCTGTGTGTAAAGAGCTCAAAATTGTTCAAGCGAAATTAATTTAAAAAGAGTCCTTTCCTGCAGGTGACAATTACCTCAGTGTGAAATTAAAGCTTGTCAAAGGTACAGATATGAAGTGAAATTCAAAAAGGTTGTGAAAAATGGATAAACATGTCTTAACCCTGAAGCTGCAAAGCCACAGCTACTTTGCATATTATTATTGAGTTGAGCCTAAGATGTTATCATTTTTCCATATGTGCACTCGTGAGTATGCAGATGCAAATGCACACACACACACACACACACACACACACACACACACACACACACACACACACACACACACACACACACACACACACACACACACACACACACACACACACACACACACACACACACACACACACTCATACATGTGCACATACACACCCAGACTTATTAAGACATTGCACAGCTCGCCTGTGTGGAAATCCTGATTACATTTCATTTACTGCAACTGGGGTTTCATCACCAAATAACAGTCAGGGGAGCTGAAGCACTGATGCATGCTTGGTTCAACCATGCACCAGGAGAATATCAAAGCATGCCACCCATCATGTTTAATTTCTCTCCAACCTTTCTGCTCTTCCACTGTCACTTTCATGCCCCTCTCTCCTCACCCCAGCCCTATCATCATCTCTGCCTTCCCTCGGTCCTTTTATACCCCCTAAATCTCTTCCTCTCCTCTTTGCTCCTCTTGTTCTCATCCCTCCACCAGCTGTGTCATGCAAGACACACTGGTTGGCCCTGCAGAATGACAACAGCCCAGAGAGGATCCTTGACACTCTTTATTGGCAGAACATTACTGGCTACAGCCTCCTATGGGCTATGGAGCACTCTTTGCAAGAGATACAAACGAGTCAAAAACAACAGACGGTGCTCCCAGAAAGAATTAGACACGTATGATTTTTACTTTACTGCTACAGACTTTCAGTCAGACTTTAGCAGCACATTCTTTTACCGTATCTCTCACTATAATCTAACATTATTTTTCAGGGGATATCTAATTTCACCAGAAAGCAGGGATGCAAATGACAGTATTTCTTATAATGTTGTATTCTGACCACCATTTCCTCACAAACAGAACTAGAATATGTTCTGCTTCTGTTTACCGTGGAGGTCATAAAGCTTAGTGGCATTTCATTCTGTAGAACTCATCAAAACATTTTTACTGGATAAACCCTGGAACCTAACCCACACCAGTGGCGAACCGCATTTATCTAGATCCTCTGTCTCGAGACAGTGAACTAACAGGCCTTCTAGAGTACCCTGGAACCGAGGGAAACTCTGAAAGAATACGCCCATTGGCTACAAAATCAATATATGATTGATCAAACTGTCAATCCAAACGTACGCTCTCATTCAGTTCAACGGCCAGGGCATTCTATCAAGGATATAGAATACCTTGTTGAAGGATATTCTACCCAGAGACCCAGAAAAATATCTGATTGGTTGCTTTTCTTTTCTAGCACAAAACCACTGAAATGCGTTGTGCATGGAACGAGAAAGACAAACAAATCAACGTAACACTGTAATATTACAGATCAACGACAAAGATACCATTCTCATTTATTCATTTTATATATATTTTATTTATATAATTAAATCGATTTTTTGTTTGTTTTATCTGAGTGTTCCAGGGTATTCTCTGAATACCTTGAAGGCTCCGACGGTTCGCCACTGAGTTACACTAGTCTCAGTTCTATATATGATTGCTGGTAGTTAAAACAGGAGAGTCATTATCTTTTTGTCAAAAGAATGGATATCGAGTTCAGGATGAAAACTCTACATTATAGTCTAATTACTATGGCCTAAATTAACTGAATCAATCAATCAATGTTTATTTGTATAGCCCAATATCACAAATGTTACATTTGTCTCAGTGGACTTCACAGTTTGTACAGAATATCAGTATGACAATATGACACCCTCTGTCCTTAGACCCTCACATCGTACAAGGAAAAACTTCCAGAGAAAACCCCACAGTTTAAAGGGGAATATGGGAGAAACCTCAGGAAAGCAAAAGAGGAGGGATCCCTTTCCCAGGACGGACAGACGTGCAATAGATGCCGTGTGTAAATTGAAAAGATAATACATTTACAACATAGGTAGACCAAATGTTTGGAAATGCATGTGTCTATAATAAGAAGATGAATCCACGAGGATGTCAACAATCCTGTGGGAGCCATCAGGGAAGTAGTATGATGAAAGTCAAGCAGGAAAACAGAGACAGGTTCAGCCACGACTCAAAGTCCAGGACTCAGGATCCAGGACTCAGGATCCAGGACTCAGGATCCAGGACTCAGGATCCAGGACTCAGGATCCAGGACTCAGGATCCAGGACTCAGGATCAGCCACGACTCAGGATCCCGGCGTAGATAGACACAAAAATGAAATTTGGGGGAAGCTGGGTTATTCAGAACATGAGAGTACACAGGCACAGACAGAGAGAAGGAAGAAGTAAGGTGCCCCCCGACAGTCTAAGCCAGGGGTCGGCAACCCGCGGCTCTCGAGCCGCATGCGGCTCTTTAAGCCCTCTGCTCTGGCTCCCTTGAGCTTAGACAAAAATAAGAAGGAAATAAAATAAAAGTATTTGTAGGACTATTTATATTTTGTTGCATGGTTGAAAATGTTTCGTATCTTGTATTTTGAGGTGATACTGTGACACATAAATAAAAAACAAAACGGTTTTAATTAGGTCAACTAAAATATGCGTCATATCCTGCGACGGTCCCGCGTCAGCTCCTTTTCTTGCAGGTGAATAACATGACCCCCGGCTCGATGAGCGAACTATGGATAAATCAAAGAAAAGAAAAGTATCGGAGGAACACAGAGGGTTTAATTCTGTGTGGTTAGAGTTATCTGCTTTCACAGCAAACGATGCTGGCTTATCGGTATGTTTGATATGTGGAGAGAAGTTGTCAAAGGTGCTGCAGCCTTTACTTATTGGAGGAAAAACACTGAAGAGAAAGACAGCTGACGATCTTCAGTCATAATTCAATCAATTAACTATTTTTAGGGTGCAGCTATATGTTTTATTTATTTCAAAGTGGATCAATTTTAATTGTATTTTTTTCCTTCAAATGTGCAGACTATCCAAGTTCTGTGTTTAATTCATTTTAAAGTATTCCCGTGTATTTTTTTGTATTCTCCTTATAAGACTTATTTGTTTCTTATTAGAGGTAAACAGTTTTCTATAATGTAATAAATAATAAATACAAGAAAAACTGTAGTTTTTCTCTATGATATAACAATAAATACAACTTTATAAGCTATCAAGCTATCAAATATGTTTTACGGCTATAGACAAAAGAAATTGTTGGAAAAGGGGGCAAAATGGCTCTTTTGGTCAAAAAGGTTGCAGACCCCTGGTCTAAGCCTATAGCAGCAAAACTAGGGTCTGAATCTAATCCGCCCTAACTATAAGCTTTATCAAAAAGGAAGGTCTTAAGCGCACAGAACGGATAGGTTGTCTGCTGCCCGAACACAAACTGGAAGCTGATTCCACAAAAGTGGAGCTTGATAAGAAAAGGCATCTTAGATGTTCACATGTCAGTGTTATCCCAGCAGCCAAAGTGTTCAGGCTGCTGGGATAACACTGGTCAATGATCATGTGCACATCTAAGAAGTTGCCCAAAGCTTTAAGACACAACACATCGGAACCTACAAAAGCTGATAAAAACACACAACACAAAAATGGTCACATAACGGTTGAAAAAGACGGATTGATGCTTCGATATTTTCTTTTCACAATCTTGTCTAAGGCATTCTGTTTCCTGACACTTATTTTCTTTCTTACATTTCAAGGAGTGTTACTGTTTACTGGGGGTCATTCCGGTTATATTGTAGCAATAACTAGCTTTAGAAGTTGTTTCACACAATCATAACTGGGCAATTTCCCAGTGCTATAGTTTAGGGTTTAGTGTTTTGTGCAAGAGGGTCTCAACAGCAGTTAATAATGAAAGTAAAGTTAGGAATGGTCCTGGTTTGTATAGTTGTTCTGTGTAGCTTTTCAATTTTGCATCTCAGACCTATAATAGCACAGGCAGCTGAAGAAGGATCAATCAATGAAATGGGAAAGGAATATGTATTTATTTCAACTTAATCCTTGCAGTCTTTCCACAGTATTCCCAACATGTGCATTCAAATTTGCTTTGTAGAGTGTTTGTATTTGAGGTTACGAGGAATGTAAGTTTGAGAGAAGAGCTCATCTACATTTTTTTAGCCTAGAAGAAAACACGCTGCCGACTTAAGTGTTTGATGGCATTTAAAAGTGACTGGCATCTGAGAGTAAAAGCACATGCAAATACACAGAGAGACTATAACTTTAAATGGCAAATATCAGGGTTTCATTCCAAAGAGTAACCGAATCCATTGACTCCTGAGAAACAGTTTCAGTGGCATTGCATTACAAGTCAATGAGTTCCTCTGTTTGTAGTAGTGCCCATAGGCAGTGCTTTTAAGAGGCTGGGGAAAGTATAGCAACATTATTACTGAAAAAGGATGAAGGTAGCTTGCTGCTCTGTCCATGAGCATAACAGCAGCACTCAGCCCGGACCTAACATCTTACCGAGGCATTATAATGGACTTATTGCAGCTTCACACAGGTGCTCCTGCTCCCATTGAGACTTCACTGTTTCAGACAATGGTCTTCAATTATTCCTGAAACACCCCCACTCGGGTGCCATGCTTTGTCGGTGTGACTTTTTTTGCCAATTCACTAATGTATTGAAGTATACATTGTTTACAAGAGTAGGCACTTACATCTATCTTTTCATTTTGCAAAGTGAACCAGACTGATGATGTAATCTAAAAATGTCTTCCCTACCGAGTCCATGGTCCCCCCTCTACAGTCTTGTAAAATCCTGTGCAGACTCATTTAAGCCATGCCGGTAGAAGGAAAGGGATGACAGTCCTCCCAATAGCCTTCCCTTACCTGATGCCCCAGCGCCTTCTGTGCTAGAGCTGTAAATGCCACGGCATTTTAGCCCCATGGTTTACATTTTTCTCTTATCAATACAATGGGGAAAGGGAACATGTTTCTTAGCTTAATCCCCCACCATAAAATAAGCCCTCATATAAAATGGAGCATAGAGACGCTGCTACAATGTTAAAAGTCTTAAAGCATTAAAGTAATGGTGGTTACACAATTTTCTGGAAAGCAAAATAGTTGCTAGGCAACTGCTCATGCCCATTGTATTGAGTGAATATATTGTGAAGGTAAGTATTTACATAAGGAATACAATATAAAGAAATAGAAGAAACAAATGAACACAATATAAAGAAAAACATTTTTTCCCCTCCAGTGTGCATAAGACCAATAGTTCTGGAAAAAAATACCAAATAAATGTTTATGTTTGCCATATTCACATTGTTTGATCGTTATATTTTGTTTCATTGGACGCCTTGTAGTTTTACCAGCTCAGCTCAGCTAAAGCAACAATCCAAATATATTTTTAAATCATTGAAAGCTTGTGACAGAAATTGTCATTCATATTCAAACCCACTTTTGGTCTATTAGAACTACTGCAGCAGCATTTAACTTGTTATTTCATCTCTGGTACAATGACAAAACTTTGATACAATATCAACAGCAACGATTGGTTGTTTTCCATGTCATATAGTTAAATGTCAATGTATTCTGTGCTGAATGTGACGCTAGAGGGCAATCAGGTATGAGTGATGGGCCATGCTTCCTTTTTTAAAAGGCAAACAGACATGCCATCTCTTGATCAATTTGCCTTTCATCCTTTGACCCACCAATCATATTTGACCAATGGACATTTTGAAGACCCCTATAGAGTTGTTAAGTGACATGAATCAAACACACACGCACACAGGCCTGACACAGGAGCAAGACTGATTATACACTGGATGAACAGAGTGAGAAAGATGGGAAGGAAAAATATTAATCATTGGATTTGACATGTTGTGCCACCACCCGTCAGCCTAATGCTTGTCAGGGCCTGGAGGAGATGACAAGGCAGGGAGGGTCATGAAGAGGCATGTTACATGTGACACACAAGTCAGTCACAGAGACACACACACAAACACACAAACACACACACACACATAATCATGAACACCTTATTAACTTCCTCATACACACACACACCCACACATACACGAAACAATAATAACGTTCTGCATTCATACATGTGGTATGAATACATTTTCCTGATACAAAAGCCTATACAAATTGCAAAATAAGTTATTTGGGGCCATTGTCCGCAATCAATACCCCACAGTCCTGACCCTGAAACCCAGCCGTCAAAGTATGACATTTAGGATGTAGCAATTTTAAAAACCATGACAAAGAGCCAAAGCAAGCAGAGAGCTGTACACATGTGTTAATAATAATACGAACAAATGAAGAATCAAAATCTATTGACACACAGAAGCAAAGAATGATCCCACTGTTCGAGCAGATGACGTAATAAAAAGTGAAGTTTATGAGGGAGAATGCAAATAATTGCCTTGTTGCTCGTCATCTACTTTGTCTAATCTTTTACATGACAAAAAGCCAATCCTAGGAGTCTGTGTCATGTTAAAAGGTGCTGGATATGCCAGGTTTTTATGAGCCCTAGTCAACACAAAACTAAAAGTCTAACAATTCATAATCCTAATTGTGAAAATAAATAATTAAACTATTGGTAGATAAACCAAAGTTGGTGTTGTTGGATATGTTGACATTGAGACCTGATGATTGTGCTGGATAAAAAGTCAAGGAATCACTAAAGTAATTTAGCTTAATTCACTTGGTGTCACGGCCCAAACTGTGTCCCTGTGTGTCCCTGTCTGTTCCCCTGTGTGTGTGTGTGTGTGTGTGTGTGTGTGTGTGTGTGTGTGTGTGTGTGTGTGTGTGTGTGTGTGTGTGTGTGTGGAGGGGGTGTGGTTTCCCTTGCAGGCCGCAGCCTGATTGCACTCACCTGGCCGACTGACTCAGCTGTCCCTCATCAATCCAATCAGGACACAGCATATCTACTCCAGTCTCCCAGCAACTCACTGCCAGATTGTTTGCTACACCAGTGGTATTCCATCCTCCTGGCTGCTCAATTCAGTTATCCTGTCTGCGTGTTATTCTGTACTTTTTGTAATTAGTTTCTCCTTGTGCTTCCAGTGCGATCCCTCAGCCATCGACCACCAGAGCTTCCAGCCAACCTGCCTGCTTCTTCCTTCACCATACCTGCCTGCCTTGTTCTCAGTCCAGCCTGAACTGCCTACCTCCACTCCGGACCTCCATAGTCTCCAAACCTGCCTGAGTCTCCGAACAATAAACCTTTCAAACATCTCAAGTCATTGCCTGCGCCTGGGTCCTGTTTAAAACATAATCCTAACAGAACAATCTGGCCGCCATGGACCCAGCAAGCTCGGACCCACTTTTTGAGGCTCTCTCCAACCAAAGCGTCCTCGTGGGCCGGCACGACCAGATGCTCACAGAGGTTATGGATAACATCACTAGCCGCCAACGTAGCACAGATGGGACATCACCTCAACCTGGTTTCAACTCATCTTGCTCCGCCTGTTCCTGAGGATCCAGCTCCCCCACAAGAGTTAGTACCGGTTCCAGCCCGCTCTCCCTTCACGTGAGCCAAATATTCCCACTCCAGAACGGTACGCAGGTGCCTTAGGGACATGTAAGTCTTTCTTAATGCAATGTTGTCTTGTGTTTGAGCAGCAGCCGTCTACTTATGCTAATAACAGAGCTAAGATTTGTTATATGATAGGTTTACTTACAGGTAGCGCCCTAGCCTGGGCATCAGCTGTATGGGAGGGTCAGTCCAACCTTTGTAATTCTTATCCAGAGTTTGCAGAGGAAATTAAGAAAGTATTCCACCAACCAGTCAGCGGTAGGGACGCTACTAAACGCCTCCTCTCACTGCGACAGGGCTCCCGTAGTGTAGCCGAATACTCAGTGGAATTTAGGACCTTAGCGGCATCTCAACTCAACCTCTGACAGCTCATCTCAATGCTCGAGGTCTGAATGGGAAGCTCCTTGCACACGTTATCCATGTCACCGAACCCCTACATCTCGTCCTGTCCGGTAATCACCATGAAATTATTCAGTTCCACGTCATGTCCTCCCCTCACACACCCCTATTTCTGGGCCAGCCATGGTTAAGACTGCACAACCCCCACATAGACTGGTCAGACAATCAAGTAAGGAGTTGGAGTTCCTTTTGTCACTCTTCATGCCTGCGGTCTGCAATTCCCCCAGCAGAGGTCGGTATTCCCCCAGTCCAGCAGGAGCCACTCAACTTGTCCGCTGTCCCTCCGGTTTATCATAGCCTGGGAGAGGTTTTCAGCAAGCAGCGAGCCCTTTTCTGCCCCCTCATCGCCCTTACGACTGCACAATAGATCTTCTTCCTGGGGCATCTCTCCCATCCAGTCGCCTGTTTAACTTGTCCCGAACTGAGCGTGAGGCCATGGAGACATACATTAAACTCACTGGCTGCTGGCATCATAAGACCCTCTTCTTCCCCCGTCGGAGCAGGCTTCTTCTTTGTATCCAAGAAAGACCGCTCCCTACGCCCCTGCATTGACTACCGGGGCCTTAACAACATCACCATCAAGAACAAGTATCCACTGCCCCTCATCAATTCAGCCTTCGAACCCCTACAGAAGGCCACCATTTTCTCGAAACTCGACCTCAGGAATGCTTACCACCAGGTCCGCATACGTCAAGGAGACGAGTGGAAGACGGCGTTCAACACCCCACTAGGCTATTTTGAGCATCTAGTGATGCCCTTTGGACTCACCAATGCCCCAGCTGTCTTCCAGGCTCTTGTGAACGATGTCCTCCGTGACTTCCTGAACCGTTCAGTATTTGTTTATCTGGATGATATTCTGATATTCTCCCAGACCATGGAGGAACACACCCAACATGAGTAGCAGGTTCTACAAAGGCTCCTAGAGAACAAGCTGTTTGTCAAAGTAGAGAAATGTAAATTTCACGTGGATTCAGTGGATTTCCTGGGCTACATCATTGAGCAAGGTCAGTTGAGAACAGACCCAGAGAAGATGCAAGCAGTGGCACAATGGCCCAAACCTTCCACCAGGAAGCAGCTCCAAGGTTTTTTGGGCTTTGCAAATTGCTATTGCCGGTTCATCAGAGACTACAGTTGTGTTGCCGGTCCTCTCAACCAACTCACCTCCCCAGCAATCCCCTTCTCGTGGACTACTCAGGCTGAGGCTGCCTTCTCTGAGCTGAAGAGAAGTTTCACCTCGGCCCCTATTCTTACGAATCTCTCTCTTCAGTGTATTGTTGAGGTTGATGCATCCAACACTGGTGTGGGGGCTGTTCTATTACAATGCTAAGTCTCCGATCAAAAGCTTCACCCTTGTGCTTTTTTTCCCCGACGACTGACAACCCCTGAGCGCAACTATGATATTGGCAACAGGGAGCTGCTTGCTGTAAAGCTTGCGCTGGAAGAATGGAGGGACTGGCTGGAAGGCTCTGAACATCCATTCATTTTGTGGACAGACCACAGGAACCTGGTCTACATACAAACTGCCAAACGACTAAACTCCCGTCAGGCTCTTGGGCATTGTTTTTTGGTAGGTTCAACTTCACCCTTACCTACCGACCTGGTTCTAGAAACCTTAAACCTGATGCATTGTCCCGGCAGTTTGCAGTGGATCAGGACCCCATAGTTCCTGACACCATAATCCACGCTACCAGAGTGGTGGGCGCTGTAACATGGGAGATTGAGAACTCAGTGAGGAATGCACAGAGAGACCATCCGGATCCAGGAAATGGTCCAGATAACTGTTTGTAACTGACTCTGTCCGCTCACAGGTTCTCTTATGGGCCCATGCTTCCCGCTTTGCCTGCCACCCGGGTGTGAATCGGACCCTATCCCTCCTGAGACAACAATTCTGGTAGCCTTCCATGGAAGAGGACTCTCGAGCCTTTGTGCTGGCCTGCACTGTTTGTGCCCGTAGCAAGTCTTCACACCAGGCTCCTATCGGTCTACTCTGGCCTCTCCCAGTCCCTAGTCGTCCCTGGAGTCACATCGGCCTATATTTTGTTACCGGCCTCCCGGTTTCACAGGGTAACTCAACCATTCTCACTATTGTCGATCGCTTTTGCAAAGCGGTTCATTTTGTGCCACATTTCATATCTCAGGTATGGAAAGCATTCTGTCGAGCACTTGGAGCATCTGTCAGACTCTCCTCAGGCTATAATCCTCAGACTAACGGGCAGGCCGAAAGAGCCAATCAGGACCTTGCAGCTGCACTTCGCTGTGTCACCTCCCGGAATCCCACCTCCTGGAGCTTACATCTGCCCTGGATTGAATATGCTCATAACTCACTGTCTAGAACTGCCACCGGTATGTCCCATTTGAATGTTCTCTTGGATATCAACCCCCTTTGTTCCCAGCCCAAGAGGACGAGATTGCAGTTCCCTCTGTCCAAGCCCATCTCCGTCGTTGTCGGAGGATCTGGAAGGATGCCCGCTCTGCCCTTCTCCGCCCCGCTGAACGCAATCGGCATATTGCAAACCGCTACCGGACCGCAACTCCCCAGTTCCAACCAGGTCAGAAAGTTTGGCTTTCTTCTAACAATATTTCTTTACAAGCTGAGTCTAAGAAGTTGAAACCAGGCGTCATTGGTCCCTATGTGATCGAGCGCATAATCAATTCATCTGCTGTGACTCAAGCTGCCTCCCTCCATGAGAATTTACCGCACCTTTCATGTTTCCCAGTTGAAACCAGTGTTTTCCAGCCCTTTGTGCCCTCCAGCCATCTCCCCTCCAACCACCCTTGTTATTGATGACCGCCCGGCCTACACGGTCCGACGGCTGTTGGACATTCGCCGCCGGGGCCGTGGGTACCAGTATCTGGTCGATTGGGAGGGTTATGGTCCTGAGGAGAGGAGATGGGTTTCCCGCAAGCTCATTCTAGGTCCCTCTCTCATTCGGGACTTTCACAGAGACCACCCAGACAAGCCTGGTAGTTTGCCTGGAGGCTCCCGTTGAGGGGAGGGGGTACTGTCACGGCCCAAACTGTGTGTGTGTGTGTGTGTGTGTCTTGCAGGCCGCAGCCTGATTGCACTCAGCTGTCCCTCATCAATCCAATCAGGACACAGCATATCTACTCCAGTCTCCCAGCAACTCACCGCCAGATTGTTTTCTACACCAGTGGTATTGCATCCTCCTGGCTGCTCAATTCAGTTATCCTGTCTGCATGTTATTCTGTACTTTTTGTAATTAGTTTCTCCTTGTGCTTCCAGTGCGATCCCTCAGCCATCGACCACCAGAGCTTCCAGCCAACCTGCCTGCTTCTTCCTTCACCATACCTGCCTGCCTTGTTCTCAGTCCAGCCTGAACTGCCTACCTCCACTCCGGACCTCCATAGTCTCCAAACCTGCCTTAGTCTCTGAACAATAAACCTTTTAAGTCATCGCCTGCGCCTGGGTCCTGTTTAAAACATAATCCTAACACTTGGGACTATGAATGGCATCAAAATTGTATGACAATCCATACAATACTTGTTGAGAAATGTCAGTCTGAACCAGTGGGACCAGCCAAAACACTAATTACAAAACTAGCAAGGCTAAAATGTTAAAGTTTATGCTGTTGTTGAATTCACCTTCCAGGGACATCCATAGACAGGATTCCTCCATGAACACAGTAATGGTCTGTGTAGTAGCCATTTATTATTAAGAATTCCAGTTTTAAGTTTGTAAAACCAACGATAATAACCACGATTTGCAGTAACAAAACATCCTATATTTTCTATTCAAACATGACATTGCTATAAAAAGCTGTCCACTGTTGCTCATTGTGCACACAATTTGGCTGCAGGCTGGAGTTGACCTTTCCAACTGCTAAACGTTTTGCCAGTAGAAACAGGCCTTTATAGCTGGGACATACAAAGCAATCAATAGGAGTCAAGGGAGCAAGTGTGTTCTTTGTTTGTGCACACATTTATGTACATGTGTGCTACTACCTCATGTAGTCATTTGTAAGCTGTACCATGGCCCCATGCCCTGCCTTTGATCTGTCCCTAGCAAAGAGGTTTCAGACAAACAGGACCGAGCCTTCTAACTAATGCAGGCCCCGCTAAGCCCAGCGGGCGCCACCTACACACTGCAGCTTTCTCTCTCTACTTCTTTCAGCCTCGCTTCCACACCTCCTCACAGCTTCCACACTAACTGCTTATTCTCATCTCAGAATATGTCACTATTTTTACCTGCTTCAATAAAAGGTCAATGTTTTGATAATCAAATGAACCTTATGTTAATATTCTTAATATTAGTGAAAGTGATTTAGGACGCTGAAAACCACTGACCTTAGATATCAATTCTTTATAACCCTTTTATCTATCCACTGCCTTGATTCAGGGTAAGGATTGTGGGTTGGTGACTTAAATGCCTGCTAGTCTGTAGATACAGTCTCTGGTGTAACCTTGCTGATGAAGTAGAAGTCTCCCAATGCATGTTGGCATTCAGGTCCCACGAGAGAGGAGGCAGAAGCTGGCATGGTGATTTTTCTGAGGCTGCGGGCAGACACAAGCGGTCACTTTGTAATGAGCGATCACATTGCAGGCTACATAACCTTCAGATTTTTTTTGTAACTCACCACACTGTATTTTAAATCACATGATGAATCATATCTGATAACTCCATCACAGTGAAACAGTGTTAATGAAAGACTTTTATGAAGCTTGTCTGTCAAGACTTCATTTTGTAAAATGAGACTGTAATTAGCACAGACTCCCAGGCTGGTGGACACATTTTCTATGTAAACTGCAGCCATGTGGATGTGGCAGTGCTAAAGTTGTGGATGGTTGTGGCACTTTTTCATCAAAACAACTAATCTTAACTTAACATTTCAGAGGAATTAATAAATTAGGGTAGCTGATATGAGGCTCTTTTCTTTATTGCGAATATGCAAATCTGATAATGAATAATCTGACTGGATAGCAGAAACTCATAACTGATCACTTTTGTCCGAAACACTTGTGCAGTGTAAGCCTTCTATGTCGAAGAAAATGTGTTTATAGGTCAAATAGAGGGATGAGTTGTGGTAAAAGGGCAGCGAACATATTAAAGCATGGTGCCGGAAACAGAGACATAGGGTTGAGGCTTGCGGTATATATTAATTGAGAACAAGTTAAGCTGCTGATTCAATCTCTCTGTCCCCTGTCTGCCATTAGAGGTGGCCATGTGTAAAAGCTCAGTATCTGCACAATTACCCTAACGCCGTTTCCTTTAGATAGTGTCTACAAAGGTTAGATTGTTGCCACTGTGTGTGTGTGTCAATATCAGTATGTTTGCTTGTACAGTACACACTTGTTTTCTCTCCTATTCCCAAACTCTCCAGGGTTGAACTTGCTTTGTCTACCAGCGTCTTTTTCCCCCAGAGGTTCTGTACAGTAACATTTTAGTGTAGGAGGCGCCTGGGGAATTACAGCAGCTGCAGTCCCAGTATTAGAGATCACTCAGCAAAAGAAGAAAATAAGAGGGATTACGTGACATAAAAGTTCCCTACAAGACACCTCCCCTTGTCTGAAGAACAAAGCAATTATTTGTGTAACAATATTGGTGGGTAGATGGAATTATACTCTCTCTGGCAGTTTGGAAATAATGTCACATATAAAATACAATGTACAGCAGGAGGATAAGAGTTCACATAAATACAAATAACGATCAGTGTGTGTGGGATTGGATTCTATGTGATACATTGTATTGTAATTACAATAAAACAAACTTTGGCCATTCAAATTCAATTTATCAACAAGAATAGGAAAGCTCATGTATAACAAAATGCTTGGCAACCTGTTCTCCGGTGTGTAGTACATTTCATTAGTCATTTTGACAAAATAAAAAGCTGTGCCAAGAAAGGGAAGGAGAGCAGGAGTAATGACATCTCATCATCAAGGCCAACTGACTCCAAAAACAACTATTAAAAAGGTGTGAAAGTGTGCGTTTGAGAGGAAAAAAAGCCACGTAGGAAAACAGATGTGTGTTTCTAAAGATATATCTGTGCAATTGTCTGTGATAGAACGACAATCAATTTAAGCAAAGGTTTGCACAGACAGAGGAAGCCAGACCCAATCTTGGCTCAGTTACAGATCGAGTCAATATGAAAATCTGAGACCTGCTTCTATCCTGTGAAAAAAATGTCATCCAACAGAAGAAAATGCAGCTGCGGCATTTTGTGAATATATCAGGCATTCCTTTTTATAAAGATTCAGCACATTTATTACACGCTTCAACCAAGGACCATCTCCCGGCCTAACTCTCTGAATGCTGGATTGTTTCCCCCAAAACCTCCACATATCAAAACAAAGGTCTCATTTCTAGTTGTGAAAGTGTCTGCATAAATCATGTGTGTGCATTACTGGCTACACTCATTATAGAAGACTGGCATCCTGAATATCCCATGGGGTAGTGCAGCACAAAAAGGTTTGAGAGAATCATGCTCCGAGTGATCTTGCCATCTGTTACACAGCGATTGATTTCCCCAGCATCTGGCTGAATGCTTTTAATACATTTCAATGACCTGCATCAAACCCGACATCACTGACACACACACACACACACGTGCACACACACCGCTGCCAACATGCTCTATAGTACTTTTAAGATAATGAATCCCACATCAAATGACTGCCACAACAATTCTGAATTGAGCAATTAAAAATGAAATAAGAAATCAATTTGATCAATAAGCCAGTCTGTAAAGAAAGGTAAAGCAATATCTTAGAACAAGTTCACGTTTATTTGTGTCTTTTATTTAAAATTGTAGTAAGTATCTTAAAAAAAACGACATCAGAACATTGCATAACTATGCACCTTACAGTATGAATCATGCAACTTAAATTGTTATTTTTAACCTTAGGTATCCGCCTCCCTGTGCCACGCCCCTTTGGCTTTAACAATAATAACAACGCAAATAAGATAATGAAATTTACATTTGATTTGTATTAACTTTTCAACAGAATATCTCCGTCAAGCATGTCTGTCCAAAATATTATAACTCACAAATCACTTTATCCTACTAAAATGTTATGAGAAAGTGTCACACTAGCCTATTAATACTTACTATGGACACAATCCGGTTTTTAGGGTCACAGTGACCTTGACCTTAGGCATTGGTTCCAAAACTAACTGGAATAGTACATGTGCAGTACAATAACAACTATGAATATAATATAAATACAATTCATTTGTAGGTACAGCAAAGAGAGCGTTTCAACGCAACCAATGATTCGAGAACATTACGAATACCAAGAGAATAAGCCCATTTTACTCTCTTAAACCATGCTGCTGTGACAACAAAACAGTTGGCTTTTTCCCCTTCTGCAATGAGACATCAATGTTCTGCATTCCTTCCAAGCTTTGGCCACATGGGAAAATGGTTGAATACCGATCTGAGGGAGCAGGGATGTTTTGTGTGGGATACCGAGTTGCAGGCTGTTCAGGGGTGTCCAATTGAAGTCCCACTTCAAACATTATGATACCACATCATGTGGGAGTGTTTGTTCATGAACTCCTCTGCATGTAGAGCTATTTATTTGTTTGCAGCATTCTCTAGCTCTTCTCGTATGAAGAGATAAAGGAGTGCAAGCAAAACAAAGAATGGTTTCAAATTTGGGATTTGGTAGAGAAACAGAAAGGTAGCTGCCGTGGTGAACAATCCTTGATCTGACATTATCTTGAAGAAGAGGCTGCAATCATCCCTAAGCCACTGAAAGAGAATGATAGGGATGGTGGGGCCTCAAGAAAATTGCACAGGCTGGTTCACAATAGACTAGGAAAATAATTTCTAACAAACACACTCTCATACACTGATGTTCACCTACACATTTTGAGAAGTAATTTGAATGAAAAACCTGAATTTGACTGAGATGTGTCAAGGTAACGTTAACTAAAGGAGAAATGCCTGCTTAGATATAAATATTCACACGGTATATATTTATGTTCTCGGTATTTCAAGCAATGTGCGCAATTTTATGTAATCTTCCGACACAGTATCAAAATCCAACTGTAGTGTTCATGCCTGTAGAACTACCTAACCTCAAGCTGCCACTGGGGATACAAACCAGCAGGAAAATACAGATTGTATTGCTTTAATGCATAACGCTGCAAGCCAACTTATCAATAACATATGTGAATTGGAACATAGTCTAGAGACTTTATGATACTTTATCATGCCACTTCCCCCTTGTATTTTGTGGTGTTACAATGAAAAACAGGACCGTGACTGTTTCAATAGAGAGCCATGGCATTTTGCCAGAGTTAACACTGCCCAAGCTCGGCATTTAGATATCCGGAGAGCATCCTAACCCATTCTGGCCTTCGTATCATCAGCACCATTACAGCCTTGCCTTTGGTATAACTGCAGGGGTCGTACACAGACATATGTACAGTATATCCTTTTCTACATTTTGGAACTTGATCTATTCTCATTGAGTTATTCTCAGTACCTCTTCAAAACAAAATAAATTAATAGAGGTTTCACACTTGGGCAAGCTTGAGAAAGGAAGTATAAAGACACATTCAATATTGATATTTGAATTGAAGCCAAGACGAGTAGTAACGGCAGTGGTTGGTGCTCTTTGACTGAAATAAATGAGCCAACAGGGATGAAGGGTTCAGCGTATGATATCACTATAATCCCCTTTAAATATCACGAGCTGGCTTAAAAACTGTGTATGAGGGCAGGGTACTGTCTTTTTACTCATAGTGATGTGTACTCACACATGCCATGTAGCAGATGTATTTCAAATAAAAGTAGATTTCCTTCAACAGGTTTGACAGTGCTGAGTCACTGCAACAACATTAGTAAGAGCCGAGAAATCTGCAATATGTTGCCATGAAAGGTAATAATGAATGTCACTCTTTATTTCTATGCTGTTAGTTTATATGCATGTCATTGGCATTTTATCTAACAGATATGAATAGGCAATGAAACTCTTTAATACGTTTGTAACAACAAGGTAAGGAAATCAGTTACTTCAGAAACCCAGCACAGTTACTACAATGCATATTTTATTAATAACAAGCAAGATTATGTAAAACTAGCACCTGATGTTCTATGATCTTAAATATCTGCAGTAACTGTATATTCTGACTGTATGTTAATTTAATGCATGCAAATCATATTATATGCTATTTTAACATCCAACTTACATAAAGGATTTAAAGTGCCCCTATCATGCTATTTTTAGGCATATAGATATAGATATATACAAATATATAAAAAAATGTCTATGATGTGTTTTTCTCAAAATACAAACAGATCATGCCTTTTAAGACCAGACCGAAATCGGCCGTTTTCGTTGGTCGGACGACGAAGCGTGACCTGTCGCCCAAACTCAATTTGGTGTGTCCCGCACCATCGGCCGTGACATGCCTTATTTGGACTTTCCTGGCTGACGCACGTCTGACTGGCTGTTCAGCTAGCGAATCAGTGCATGAGAATCGAAACGGTTGCTTGAGTCTTCCACAAGCAACACACCAATGGCTGATAGCTCCAGTACCGCACGAAACATGTTTTTGATGGGCGAGAGTGAAAATGGAACGTACACGCTATTTGTTGTTTGTTTAAATCAAGCAGTCTGTTCTTCTTCCCTGTCTTCCGGTTGTTGCCTGTTTTGAATGACGAATACACGCCGCCTGCTGGTAAGGAGAGTTATTGCCACTCACGCATGCGCAGTTCGTACGTGCTCGGCTGAAGTCTTTGCGGTGTGTTCCAGTGCGACACATGGCCAAGACGCAGGAGAACACGGCGATGCAACAGTCGGTGAGTTCTCTGGTAACTGCTTGGTGTGTCAGGGCCTTTAGACATCCCTCATATCCCTCTATTCCAGCCTAGTTAGAGAAACTAAGATCTTGGGTCCTTAGGTAAAAAAAAAAAAAGAGGAGGCGGAGCTAATGCCTGATCAGAATTCTACCTTCTAGATAAAGTTCAATTCTGCTGTGATAAAACGCTATCCTGTTCAAAATCACATCAAGGATTATTTCTGAAACAGTATGGAGCTCAAATGCTTTTTCTCTTGCGGGTTTACCACAAGGTGAGTTCCTTTTTTTATTTCCTGCTTTTTAAAACACATGTGCTCTCCAGTACAGGTTAGCTCTGAGTGTTAGCGAGGCTTGCTAATGTAAACAAAGACGACATTACGTCCACAACACGTCAGGGATTGTTTCTGATAGCAACTCTCTGTGGGTCCACTCCACCATCCGAAATTACGTCATATCGGCAGAAAATCTGTATCCGCTCGTTGAACCCCCATTTTTAAAAGATGTGGGTATGGAGGAAAAGAGAAAGGGTTTTATTTTCTGACGCTGCGTGAGTTCTTTGACACACCAAGGACACATTTATGTATAAAAGACCTCAATAAGTGCATTTTGCATGATGGTCCCCATTAAGTGACAGATGGAATGGCCGTAAAAGGGTGGGTATAATTAATATAATTGTATTATGAAACAGTGAATATATAAGACAGAAAAACATCTTTCATTTAGTTGTTAGGCCAAGGAGATGCGAATGTAATTTCTCATTCTGTCATGTGTTTCTATTTTTAATTAACTATTTTACATTAGTGTGACATAAAGTGCACCATATCTCACACTCCTTTGTTTTGCAAGGTAGTCAGTGTTTGAGACATGACATTGACAATGAAATAGTTTAACCTTAATTAAAAATATCTTTCTTTGTTTCATTTTCTCATGAAACAAATTAACCATGTCTATCTTTATACAATGTATGTATCAGTATGTTCCCATCACTGAAGATGTAGTTGGTATTTTGTCTTTCAGAGGGGTTAATTGGTAGTTAAGGTGTGGGTACAATGTGGGTAAGTTAATGTGCTGCATGTCTGTATTGTTGCAAAAGAAAAAGTTAAGGCAGCAAAAAGCAAAAACTTCTCAGTGTGGGGGAACAGGTCTCAAATAATCGATGCTCAAAGGCCTCATACTGTATACTGTCCGTGGGGCAAGCTAAGCAGAAGGACCATCACAAAAACAGCAACCACACTTGAACCCAACTACCTTTGCATTACACCCTCTGGCCACTTAATAAACTGTTTTCACAAGGACTATGGTATCTACTGCTGTACTTATTCAAACGATGCAAAGGGATATAGAAAAATTAAAAACTCAAAACATCAATATTTCACAGTAAATAGAGAACCCATAAAAAAATTACGTTTTTGAGGAAATTGGATATTGAAATGAAATAAAAGAAGGCGGATATTGTACATGCACAGTCGATGAAAATAAAATTCACACCGCTACTGCTTTCAGACCAATACTAGTATAAAAAGTGCTTAGCTGGTATTGATAATAATAGTGGTGCTCTGGCAGGCAAATGAACAAATCTCATCAAGACTTTGCTCTCATCTTAGGATGTGCTCCATCTATCTCTGTGTTCCACTGAGTCTGAGAAGACTCTGCTACATTGCCACAAGGAAACTTCATTTTTTGACGTATCCATTAAAATACAGCAGGGAACAGCTAATAAAAGAAGACAGAGGACAACAGCATGACCACCTAACAGCATCATAAAGTTAGTGAAGGGAGCATAAATAATGGAACACTCATTTTCTCGAAACACCTTCGTCTAGCTGCTTTCTCCAATGCACAGGTGTCTGCCATGCAGCATGGAAATCAGTTTGGAATATTGGTACAGACTCAGAAGAAAATGTATGAATGCCATGCCACTGACAATATAAATTAGCTGCATTGGAGCTGTAAAGTAGTTCTGTCAAAGAGAAAGAAAGAAGTATAAAGGTAAAGAAATAAAGGAATGGACTACAAAAACGGCATAATGCAGGCTGGTTTCGCACTGTATTATTTAAAATATAGGAAACTCAATAAAGTCATGGCTATATTTCACCAGTTGGAATATTTTGCAAATATCTTACTGAAGCGAACTGCAGGCTACTGTATCATCCAGTAGAAGCTAAGTATAGATGTATTTAATGCACTGAGCCCAGAATTTAAACCTTCATTTAACCAAGACAAAGAGGCCTGCTGGTGACGCTAAATGTCAGGGGATTATCAAAGTCCTACAAGTTTATCCAGAGTAGAACATAAATGTGTATATTAAAGTGATGTCATAGTGGCGCTAGAGGAGAGGTCATTAGGATTCATCATCTGAGAACCATGAATTTCTATGCAAAATGTTGTGCCAATCCTTTGAGTAGAATTGAAGATATTTCCCTGGATTAGGGATAATGTTGACCTGCTGGTGGCACTAAATGAGTCAGAGCCACCAGATGTAGTCAGTGATCAGTGGGAGTCATCTTCTTGGGACAATGAATGTCCGTACATCTTTTCACGAGAATTGATCCAAGAGTTGTTCAAATATTTTAGTAGGGACCTAAATTGTTGAATTACAGACAACATTACCCTGCCAAGATATGCTGCCAAAACAACCAAACACTGGATTAGTGTAAAGAAAGTATGAGCATGCTATTCAGATAAGATCATTTAAAAACACGTGTGCAGTGACTGTCAGTGTGGCTCTGCAGTGCAGTGGCTGTTCGAGTGCTAACTGAGGCATGGCAGGGCTCTGTTGAACAGCACTCCTCCATCATTTCCCAGAGTATACAGACAAACTGCACGGACCAGCACCACCTCTAACTACAGCATCAGCTCCAGGATGCCCATCTGCAACCCCAGCCATTGATCTAACCCTACGTAAGGCCAAGGCAACCTCTTTGTAACCGAGCCACATCCTCAGTTAATCAGTCAGTTTGGACTCCAATCTGCGGCCTTAAAAACTCCCACTGAACAGCCACTCAATTCATAATAAGAATATCCTGTTCTGAACTCCACCCAAGATCAGCTCATTGCCTCTATTTCCTGCTTTCCAAAACCCAAAGGATCCCTTTTTTTCTCTCTGTTCAGTGGGTACTGGCAAAGCACACAATCCTGCATGTACACATGTAAAAACGCACCACCATGCACCGACTATTACGAATAAGCCAGTTGCCATGGAAGTACATGTGTGTGTGTGTGTGTGTGTGTGTGTGTGTGTGTGTGTGTGTGTGTGTGTGTGTGTGTGTGTGTTAACATTTACTTCTATCTGTGTATGAACTGAGACAGCCCCCCCCACCCCCTCCCCCACATTGGACTGCCACTGTCCCACTGATGGGGAACGAGCCATGTAAGAGCTGCTGGAAAGAGTCGTAAATAGTGCTGCATTGGTGAGACTTACAGCCAGGATAAAACCGGCCAGTGTGAAAAAGAGGCAGGGGTGTAATTACATATAGGCGGAGGAACAAAGAGATGGTAGTTTGTTTGCAACAGCATGGACACTGTTGCTCGGGGAGAGTGAGAATAGGATCAGTTTGCCACAGAAAAAATAGACTGCTCTCCCTTTTGGTCGTGTCCCTTTGCTCTGCCACCCTTCTTTACTATGGCCCAATTTCTTTGAGGATCCTTCTTTTGACGTAAACTGTTGTGTTTAATCTTTCATTCAGTTCTTCATGTCCAAATCAGTCTGTAATGCACTCAGAGGAAAGATAACATGGCCAAAACAGATGACACACACTGCGTTGAGCATGCCAATTTCATTCAATCTGGAGCTAATGGTGATGATCAGTGTACACTCTTAATGGTTCCCCGGTAGAAGGTGCACAACGGTGGAGGGCTGTATAACCAGCTGAGGTCATCGGTGAAGTAGGAACCAAGGAACATGCTGCTCCTTTGTTGCTCCAAAAAATATCCACATTTGAGAAGAGGGAAGGTTTGGTTTTCCTGAATTCAATTCTCATCTCTTTTTGTCTTACTTCTCTGGGATAATTGGATTGAACTGGGGATTTGTTTAAAAGCTGTCAGGTTGTCTGACAGCTCATGTTGCGCTCCTGGTGGGAATCTAAAATGAAAGCTTTCGTCTGGCTATGTCACCACATCCTCAAACCCAACAATAATCTTGATGGGTGACGTGTTATCCATAGCAATAGAAATTATAACCTAATCTTTACATTTGTGAAACGTTGTACAAGCAGACGTTGCTGTTGATGACTAATATGGAAGGGTGTTGTTTGGGTTTGATTTATGACTCTTGGGACTTTTTTTAGGCAAAAAAGAAGATCACAATCAATTTCAATTCCAAATATGACAAATAGGAAACAGGGCCTGTTATTATGGAGAAAGAAAAATATTATGCAGATTTCTTCATGTGATCATGAAAACAACAAACAAAAATATTGTAAATGTGTGATATTAAAAAATAATGATACCTACTCAATGGAGATGCTTAATAAAGGATTAAAAGTCTTCTAAGTGCTCTGGCTTAATGGCTGTTTTTTGTGCCAATGTACTCTGCGGTGGTCAGAGTGCCAGTTCCCTAATGTTTGGATACTCAACACTAAAGTAGCGGTGTGACAAATGTAATGGTGTTAATCCATTCTGTCAGCTTAATACTGCACACACAGTACACTGCAGATAAAGCTAAATGCATTATACAAAATGCCGTCGTAGATTTAAAATAACAATTATTTTACTGATGAATAGATTAGCTGTAGATGACCTTGCGAGCTAGCGTTCATCTAAAAATAAAAATTAATTGTTGGGAGCTCGATGTTTTTGATTGCAAGCTAAATCTATATTATGCCCAGAGTGACAGTGAAACCTTTACAGCCTTGCTTAACAATGGATACACTTTTTGGAGACACAAATTCTCCATTTATAGAACTAGAAATGTGTTTGATGCTGAGCATTGAGTATGCGTAGAAGACATAAAGAAAACAAAACAAAAAGCGGAACAAAGTGTCACAGAGAGGCCACAGGAGTGAGAAAGAGAGCGAATGGGGGATACAAAGACCAATGTATCAGAGAGAGATATCTTTCCATTTGTTTACCTAAGAAACATTGGAGCTCAAGGACATTGTTTCCGCGTTGTTTGGAAGGAAACATTTACTGTATAAAAGAGGGAATAAGCTATTTCAACAGACAACGTTTCTCATTCTGACAATACACAAATCAGACTTTCACCAAATAGCAGTATCTTTTTGAATCATTAAATTTTAGAAGTCGAGTGAAAAGGTCAATGTATTCTCATCTAGTATGTACAAAATGAAGAAGTAATAGACATTTCCAATATGATGGATATTCATTATACCCTGAACAGCAGCATATAACAACAAAATACCGATAGGACTTACGAAAAAATATTATTTAATAAGAGCTAAAATGGCTATCATCATTTAATTTATAATGTCCCTCTGTTAAATTATCAGTTTAGAAAAACATCTTAGACCTCCTAGAGCCACTGGCCATCTTCATCCAATATCTAAGTCCCTAGTTTTAAGCAAAAACAACAGTATGTACAGCCATGCTTGAGCCTCTGTTAGGCTTTCAGTGGTGATTCGAGATAGAAACCAGAATGCTAACATGACCAAAACGAAAATGCTACAGTAACATTCTGATGGATGGTCCAAAAGACTGGCCAATGTAAGAACAAATGTGCACCTCATTGAATAAAAATACATTCATACTGATTTGGCCTCAAGTGAAATCAACCAGTCCTTCAAATCATGGATGACAAGCTCCTAATTGCATAATGTGAACAGTAATAAGGGTTCATTATGACATTCAATTACAGTGGCAAAGGGTTTCATGCCAGGCAAAGCCAGGGCAGGAGTCTAATCAATTTAAAGAAGCACATTTTATTCAAAGTGTTATTATAAGTCAAGCTTGGATAGAGTTTGACTTTAGTGTTGCAAGATCATTGAATATTAATCTTCCTATGTCCATACAAAAGTATGATTATGATATCTAGGTCATGAAATTATTATTTTTAAAAGTCAAAGCACTTAAAGCTTTGATCAAACATTAGATAATAGAATAAACCAGAACAGATAAGGCACTTTTCAAGGATCACTACACAACTGATCTAATTTGGATATGAAGAAAGATTGTAGCTGATGAATGAGCAGTTTCTTTTAATAAAGAACTTGACACAAATAAGCACCTCAAGTAGAAAGTGTCATTGTATCAATAGAGAGTGAGCATACCCAAGAGAGGGTGATATGAGTTAAGCCTTGTCCTCAATGCAATGCCTACCGTCTCCCAGAGGATCCACTCCAGAGCTGCATCAGCAAGTGGGATCCTGTACAGTGAGTGTTGAAACCACTAGCCCACACGCGGCTTAAGCGTCCACTCCACCGTGAATCTAACAACAGGGTGGAATATCACACTCAACCACTGAGGGGTCAGGCAATATAAATTTCAATTTATGACACACACAAGCTAATATATGAGAAGCTGCTCCAGACAACTCTGCCTGACCACATACACCTGAGATGTACTGTACACACATCATCAATACTTGGAATTATAAACTAAATCATTTGCATTTTCTGATCCCATTTAAATGAATATTACACATTTGCATACAAAAATGATGAATTAATATGGATGTATGTTCTGATGTAAGTGCCTAGTACAACCACAGCTTGGTTGGGATTAAATTCATGCATTCCTTTTCAGTTTTGTCCATATACACATTCAGTTTATAAATGGTATGCAGTATGATAGAAATTCTGCTCATGAGTAACAAATGCGTATGCTAGGTAAAGTAGTTATTCAATTGAGCATAGCAAATGTTTAATCAGGAAGACATCCTCATCTACTCTCATCTTCTCCTTCATTCATTACTTTGTCTCAGTCACACCTCTTGGAACCTACCCAGTCATTTACTTCCTTTTATTATTTTAAAACCAAGAAGGCAACTTCTTTCAGCTTCCCTTCACACAATTAAGTAACGTTTAGAGTTCAGCCAGATGGTTCTCTGTGAGGGTGACACCTACTACAATCTGCCCCATGATTGGGAAGAGTAAGAGTAAACGATTTGGCTATTCAACAAATAATGCTGGGCAGAAGCTGTATATGAATTATTTTGTATCACAGTTTTAATAAAAGCCTAACATTAATAGTTAATAACATAATGTCACAGTTCACATGCAATACAATTTACATGCCACCTGTGATAATGTCAATTTGTTTCTGGAAACACAATTATGACAGCGAGGCAGTGACTCCGCCTCTGTTTGCCATGCTTAGTCTAGCACTTCCCTAAAGCCACCACTCCTCAATCACTTATCACAATCCCCTATCATTAATCCAATTAGCGCCCTGTTTTCCTCTGCTTACAGCTCCTCAAGGTGCCGCCAGCATCCAACCACCCCCCCCCCTCTTATTGTTAAACTCAGACAACTTGTGTCTTGGGGATAATGTTGCTGACAATTATTGGACCCCTCATCACAATCAAACTAATTGAGGTCTGCACCAAAGAGCTCACATCTACAGCATGTACTTATCATGTGGTGAGCTGGGTGTGGAGATATTTTTCCAAGTAAGTACAGATTGAGAGAAATATGAAAATGATATCCAGGATCTAATCGGAAGACTGCACACACTGGCTGCATTCAGATAAGGATTCCAGAGCAGCACACAAATTATTATACTAGTATACTGTCGCAATCTGCTGGCTTCATGGTTTGTCCACTGTGAGCTATTAAACTGCTGCTGCATTCACCTCCAGGAGCTTCCCCCTCACATCACTGCTGACCTGAGAAGCGATCCAGCAACCACGTCCTGATTAATGGCTCTGTAAGACTCCAAAAGGTTGGGCCAAGCACTAACAAATAGGACTTTCAGCTATCATTCGTTATTGCATCAATAACCGCAGTCATCGATTAATCAGCATTACATTTTTTGAGGAGAAACACGCATTAATTGGTGGTGTGTGACACGTCTTTATTTAACACCTTAAATCCTCTGCTTGCATTTTCAGAAAATAAAGTGCATTTTAATTCATTTTAGACACCTGAGCTCAAAAGGCTGATATTACCCAAGACACCCAGGGGTAAAATCATGTTACCATGGTAATCAGATCAGCACATGCAGAGGCAAGCAGTGACTGATGACATAAATAAACAATACTTAAATTGATTTGTTCACTTTCTTTTCTTGCAAAAAAAGAAAAAAAACTACCCAAGGAAGTGTTATAGGTCATTTGGGCTGAGAGGGAATTTCATGTATTTGTCTAAACGGCATGGTGGTAACGGTGGAGGCACTGGTGCATTTCAGAGAGAGAGGCAAAGACTTCTTTCATCAATCTAATGCCTCTCCTCCTGAGGTAATCATTTCCACAGAGCAACATGGCATCTCATTAGGCTGATTTGCTCTCAGTGTCAGTCAGCCTCAGACACCTTCACAACTACAATTCTGGTGTGAAAAAACACACACTTAGTTTATTAAACAACCCGATGGCACAGGCTCTCAAACCCACAGTGCATTGGCATTATTGCTCAAGCGTAATTTTCTTTTTTTGAGCAACATTTCCAATGATGGCCTGCGGATATTGGTGTTTCTATGGCCGATGCTGATATTTAGAGAGCAGAGCGGCCGATCGCAGATACTTATGCGGATATCTTGTTGTTTTATAGGTTGTTTATTTTACACAGAGACACATGCAGACACACACGCCACCAACCCCAGAATCTCCGTTCTCAAACAGGCTGTAAGAGTGGGAGTTTTAAAAAAGGCCATGGCTGGAGTTTCAAAGTGTGAGTGGACTGAAAAACAGGCCTATTATGGATGTCTCATTACATGCTTTGCTTCCTTGCCTCGGGCCCCAATCCATACATCTAAAGATCTCTGCTTTCAGGTGAACAAAGTCACAAAACACCTCCTTCAAACAAAACCTATCATCTCACACACATCTGGGACCTTTGAACATGGATATCCTGGAACAACACATCTCTGATTGTTACCGAATGCACAGACTGTTTAACAATCTACCCCCTAGTATCAGATAAAGTTCAACTTGTGGGATAACACTCCTTTATTCTTCTTCTACAATACTTCCACATCTCACCTATCTCTTTCTCTCCCCAATTGAACTGCAGGAGATAAATGAGATGAGGACTGGCATGTTCCCTGGACATTTTAATTAGCTAGTCTTTAATTCAGCCTGACCCTATTTCAACTTTGATCAGCCGGAGGGAGCTCCGATAAGGACCTGTCACTCACATGCAGACACAAGGTTGTTTAACAGCAAATTGTCTCTTTGGCTTTTACAGATGCTCTCTACCGGTGCTGTCGTGGGAGATTTGTTCACGGCTCAGTGAAAACTAAAAGCCCAATGAGAACAGAAATATGGCTCGTGTGCTGTGCTCATTCATCCCAAACCTCCATTCACTACGGCATGAACTGTGACAGAGTTGACTACAAATGGCGATAAAGAAAGATTATTAAGAGTCTAGAGGATTCTGAAGGCTAAATTAATGTTTAAGCCTGCCGTTCTAAAGGCAAGCATTGTGTTTCATTTAGTCTGAAATTACCTTGGCCTTGGGCTTTATGAGTTAGCTGAAGTGAAAAGCAAAACACAAATAAAAAGGTCTGTGGGTACATAATGTTATGTACACGACTTTCCAACTCAGAATGCTGTGCTAAAAAAAATAATAATCAAGCAACACTATTGAACGGGCTGTCAGTGTTGCCAACTTGGTGACTTTCCCGCTAGATTTGGCGACTTTTAGAGGTAGCGCAGCTAGATATATATGGAAAGGGATAGCTTTTTGATTGGATCATTTAAAATGTAGTTTACATTTGCTGTTTTGTCTAATTTTACCTACCCAACATTCAAATGACAAGCAAAAACATGCATTTGAGATTTAAGATAGTATTTTTCAGTTATGGTGCATTACTGACATGTGTTTCCTTTTTTGCCAATGTTTAAGTAAATACATGGAAGATCCAATGAGCCGTTGTTTAATGTTCCCATTTTACAAAATTCATGAGACATGTGACAATTACCTCAGACACATCAATCACATAAGGTTCTATTATAAGCAGATTTCAGATCATTTCGTGTGTCAAATTGTATTAGGCTAAGGTTCTTTGGAGTATGTTTTCCTGAAATACCAGAAGAATCAGCTGTATAGCTCTAGATCAGCTGCAGTTTTAACAGTATGCATGTCAGGCGTACTCACACTGTGACAGAAGCAAAGTTGCAAGACAAATCCTCTCGCTGCTCTGTGTGCGCTAAGCTGTTCCTGGCTACTCTTTCTGTGTGATCTCCATTCCCCTTATGGCAAAGAGCAAGGCAGACTGAAATCCCCTGCCAACAGCTGTCTCATTGTATAAAACAGACCATTTCAAATAGTACCATTTAGAAAATGTGTTAAGTTAAACAATTATTTAACAATATTGCAGTGCTATCCTAATGCCACACTTCCCTTATATGGTGTTAAAGGAGAGGTGTCATGGCCATTTCCACTGATCTTAATTCCATTCCATTGTGTATACTAAAATAGAAAAATACTGTGCAATTTTCCAAACTCACATTGGTTTCGCCTACAGCATCTCTGTACATATTCAGCAGTATTCACTTTCTCCACTAAACGGCTCGCTGCAGCTCCCCCCCCCCTCCCTGTGAGCCCAGTGTGCTCTGATTGGTCGGTACGTTGTGAATCGCGCTGAGCTCCGTGGAGGTGTGATTTCCTTGTTTAGCGATACGCAGCCAAACTCAACCTGAACACACACAAAGTCACAGCCGAAATAAAAACAATAAGTGTGGCTTGATATTGAGTAAGAAAAAGGTTTATAGGTTGATAAACACTGTGAGAATGGGTCTGCAGAGAGAATTTTACCGCAATCCCAACTGTCTGTTATCAGCCTGCAGCCAGGGAGCAGAAATCCGCAGGGCTGCCTGCACTGAGTGTGTGTGTGGATTGGTCAATTTGGACCAATCAGTGGGGGCTTAACGTAACGTCTCCGCGGAAGTAACGTAGCGGCTCCGCGGATTGGCCCATTTAGTTCCGGCAACGTGCTTTCGTAAGCACGTACCCGGAAGAATCAAATGGATGATGACGTTTCACCAGTGAGGCGTTTTGGGGAGGTATTTTCTGTGTTAGAGTTTTACTCGCTACAGGGTGTACTTTAAGGGTTTTGACTCTGCACACCGTTTACATGCAGAAAAACCTTCATAACACACAAGGTGACGGGTAATAACCGAAAAGCATGACATGTCTGATGACAAATACAGATGGTATTTCAACCAAGGCAGCAATTTTCTGTCTGGTGATTGAATCAATTAAACCCAGTGTTAAATATTACTACACATACAAAGGCTACTCAATTCAGAGTAGATCTGGATTTGAGATGTGTGTCCTGTGTTGGACCCATGAATACCCCTAACCAGCCATAACCAGTCAATTATCAGCAGAATCAAATGGTAAGCAGCGGATTTATCAACTAGACGGGTAACTTTTCTCATGACACCAGGCAGTCGTAATCCATCTCTGACCTCTTCTGCCCCATTATCATTAGATCCGAAAGCAAAGTGGTCCCATCCATCAGCCAGTTTACCCAGTGACAGTAGCCAGTTTCTGCGTGACTGTGACTTTTGGTCCTTCCAATTTGTAAATGGGATTGGAGCGCGTCTACAAAGGCTGAAACAATACCACCCCTCACCACACACCACTGGAGCCAGCTGTTGCGTCTAGTTTTTTTACCCACCGCTGCCCTTCATTCCGTGCTGATCATATCTGGAGAAGCTGCGGTGACTTTGCCGACCACACTCTCTAATTAAACTCCTCATCCACCTCTCATACTGTTTCTGATATCTGAGGTATTGTGTTCTCTCCGTGCCTCAGTTCCTATTAGTAAATCCTCTGACAGTCTCTACTGTCTTTTCACAGTCTGAACCCCCTCCAGTATGACTTATTTTATCTTATCCCCTTCTCCTATGCCTCGTACCTGCTGCCTTTAATTTTCGTCTCACTTGGTCCGTCCATTCTTCTATATTTTGTTATTGTAATCTTCTTGAAACTCCATCCCTCACCGTCCTTCTCTCTGTCTCTGATATCAGACAGGGTACCTGCAGAGGATATTAATTGCCATTCAACAGGCAGCATTGGCAGATCACAGTAAAGCAAGTGATGGCTATTGACTCAATTTACAGAAATACGACGAGAAAAAATAACACAAATCCATTGATTTATGACTGTAGATTTTGGCCACAGGGTTTACCAGTGAATCTGTTATATACTTTCACGACTAGATAGCAACAATTACAGTGCACATATATTAAAAACAGTGATGCAATTTGCGGAAAAAAACTCATGTTATGTTTCATGGGTTCATCATTTTCCAATTGTGCACCACTGTGTACCAATAAAGCCCAACAGCAGTTAATAATGCTGACAAAAACCCTTGCTCCATGTTCACAGGCTGCAGCGCCGGATATACAGGATAACAGCCAAAGGTTAGTTCTTGAAGAAATGCTGCCTTTAACAAAAAGCAATGTAAGTGTGAATGAAAGCCATTAAAAGCCTGTGTCCTCTAGTGGTCTATCAAGGGGTAAGCTGCTGAGTTTGGTGTTTTTACATCCTCTCTCCAGCTGTAGTATAGAAATAATTCATGAAAATAAAAAATTAATATATAAACAATTGACATCCTTAGAAACAAGCTCTTTAAACTTCTTATATCTTTCAACCTGCCAGATGTTGCTATCGCCACAAGCAACCAACTTTTAACCATATGGTACTTAATTAAGTCTATGATAGGTTACTATTAATTACAGTAAATGTAACACACTATAAACCAGGTATTATATATATACAGTATATATTAAAACAATGTTTTAAACTATGTGGTCTGTCTACCGTAATGTCTCTGTCTGGTGGGTGATTTGCTTCTTATGTACAGTATCTACAATTTCAGAGGTATTCTTAAATACATTTGCATTTGTCAACCTGACAATCTTTTGGTCAATAAATCCCCACAGCAGTTACACTGTCTAATTCATTCTGAGCTCCCTTCATAAGCTGTACTTCACCTTGTAAAAGTCTGCTTCTTAACTCTTTCTAAACCCTCAAATCCCCGCTACACGCTTTCTTCCCCATGTATATCCCGAGTGCTAAACAGTCAGGGCTTACTATGTGTGAGTCATGTATTATCCCATGTCCTCTGCTCCTTCTCGTATGTCTCTCCTTTCCTCTAATTTCATTTTCCATTAGTATGCATGTGGAAGAAAAGCAAAGAACAATTCATATACTGCCAGTTGGGCCACAATCGACCGGCATCTTCACAATTGGCCACACAAATATTGAGACAACTATTTAAACAGTCCTGATCAAACAGGAGTCAATAAAACAGAAACAATGAACAGAGAGAGGGAATATATGCCTGCATGAGAGAGATGCAGACAGCAAGGCAAGACTGTCTTCCATCATTTTAAATATCACAAAGAGGGAGCTAAAGTTGGATGCTTAAAGTACTAGTTGGACTTGGCATATTACCACTAGCCTGGCTTGTAAAAAGTACAAGTGATATTTAAGAAGAAAACAGAAGTGTTCAACCTGTGATCCATCTTTAATCCCTTTTTTCTACACATTCCCTTTATTCTCAATTTTACCTAACTTCATTGTCTTTCCTTTTTATGACCCATTTATGACACTAACCTTTCCACACTTTTAAAAACCCAACCTTTATGTTATGTACAGAACCTTAAAGCAGGAGGGCTTTTAAAGTACACCACTATATTGTATTCTTCAAGATACGATAAATGGTCTCAACTCCCATTAAATTGTTAAGTAAAATCATAAATCTGTGGAGGTCATTCATTCCTGAAAGGCCAGTATTTTTAGGCTTTAACACGATAAATAGGCTGAAAAATATGTTTAGTACACACCACATTCTAACATTAATGACAGTATTCTGACACTTTATCACAGAGCAACCATGATGTACAATATGGTGCAGAATACAGCAAACCAAAAATGATCACACCCATTTAGAAGAAGGAGCCACAAAATATGAAATAGACATCTTGAATAAAGTTTCTCTCTCTCTAAGAATGCACCCATTACGCTATTATTTATTTATTTATCTCCACCCCTAACATTAGTTATTTAAGACTGGAGACCCCCACAGAGCTCCGATTAAAACTCAAACCACTCTGAGCTCCGTAGATGAAGTGAGAGATAAAGCGATTTGATGTCCAAGAAGACTGTGAAATGTTTTTCAATGAAGCCGAAAATACCTAATTAGGCAGCTCCACAGTGACGGGTGTTTCTCAATGTCGAGGACGCTTGCTTGGTAGCACATGTCTTCGGAGTCACTTGCTTCAGAAGCGAGGCAAGAATCCTTCGGAAAAGCATCGGAAAACGACGAATTGTGGAACAGGCTAACACAGGCACGGGCAAACTAAGGCCCGCGGGCCATATACGGCCTGTTGGGCTTTTTAATCCGGCCCGCCGAATATTGGTACAAAATAGAGAAAGTAGAGTAGACTAAACTCCGGTGCACGAGCAGCACTGCAGCGGGCGGTAATCCCGCTGAACCACATTAATAAACAATGCACCACGGCACTCTGGAGAAAGATATAAGGTTGGAGAAGTAGTTCATTAATTTAATCTTGCTTCGTATGATTTAAATGTACCCAACGCAGTCCTCTATTGATGTTATTGTGAGCGTTGTTGCAGAGAAAATCAGCGACGTAAAACGCTGTGTTGTTCATAAGAAGGCACGTAAACGGTTACGTCATGACGCAAACGATGACGCAATAACTCACCTTTGAACCTAATTCACCTTTGAACCTGCATCTGTAACAATGAGTGGACCAAAGAAAAGAAAAGTCGACAATCAGGGCCGATTGTTTAATGAGGAGTGGACAGCTAAATATTTTTTCACCGATCTGCTACTGGCCCGGCCCGTCTGCTAAATTTTAAAACTCATAGTGGCCCTCGAGCCCAAAAATGTGCCCACCCCTGGGCTAACAGGTGTGCGTCATATGCGAGGCCCCGCCCTTAAATGGAGTGCGATTTTTGCCAAAGATTTGGAAATTGGTCCGTGTGCAAAGCATTTTGAGGATTTTAAGACCGCAGAGTCTACACATGTGCAGCTTCGAAATTTCTCGCTACGAAGTACGCCAGCCTCGGTAGAATTCCAAGTATGCTGGACATTGGAACAATCCTTCGGTGGCACTCGATGACGTAGTATGCTTGAAATAGTGGCTCTGGAGCAGCCTTCCTTCCTCGACATTGAGAAACACCCCGTGTGCTTTAATCATAGCCATATCTTCACAGCTGGTGCTCAAAGGGTAAACATACAAAAGACGCGCACACATGTGCATGCTTTCACACACATTCACAAAAAGATCACCCAATTTTTGTACATTTTCTTCCCCGAGCCCTGGTTTATTAAAGCTTTTGCTAATTGGTCATCGATGCTGATCTGAATATATCACCAGCTTTTCAATATTTGGGTCATATCAATGAAAGACATAACGGGAGAAACCCCATCAACACCCATTAGCACATTATTCGAGAACATTCATTATCCAATTGGGTTTCAGCAGCAAAATTATAGCCTATATAGTGTTTTTACAAACAGACTCATAATCATTGTAACCATTATTTATACCAATTGACAGTGCAATGAAACGTTTAAGCAATGATAATAATATAATCTCTGTAAGTCCTTTTGTCGGTTATTTATTCCATGTTTCTTATGTGAATTATAAAATAACGTATTTGCTTTTATAAAGCAATATTTCCACAGCTTAATTTTAAATGTCTCTTGGAAACAAGGCGAATCATCCATCCATCTTCTCCCCCTTATCCGTGGTCGGGTCGCGGAGGTAGCAGTTCCAGCAGAGAGCCCCAAACTTTCTTTTCCCTGGCCACATCAACCAGCTCTGACTGGGGGATCCCAAGGCGCTCCCAGGCCAGAGAAGAGATATAATCCCTCCACCTGGTTCTAGGTCTACCCCTTGGTCTTTTCCCAGCTGGACGTGCCTGGAACACCTCCCTAGGGAGGCGCCCAGGTGGCATCCTAACTAGGTGCCCAAACCACCTCAACTGGCTCCTTTCGACGCGAAGGAGGAGCGGTTCAACTCCGAGTCCCTCCCGGATGACCGAACTTCTCACCTTATCCCTAAGGGAGACACCAGCCACCCTGCGGAGAAAACCCATCCCGGCTGCTTGTATCCGCGATCTCGTTCTTTCGGTAATGACCCATCCTTCATGACCATAGGTGAGGGTAGGAACGAAAATGGCGCGGTAGACAGAGAGCTTTGCCTTCTGGCTCAGCTCCCTTTTCGTCACAACGGTGCGGTAAAGCGACTGCAGTACCGCTCCCGCTGCTCCGATTCTCCGACCCATCTCACGCTCCATTGTTCCCTCACTTGAGAACAAGACCCAGAGATACTTGAACTCCTTCACTTGGGGTAAGGACTCATTCCCTACTTGGAGTGGACAGTCCATCGGTTTCCTGCTGAGAACCATGGCCTCAGATTTGGAGGTGCTGATCCTCATCCCAGCCGCTTCACACTCGGTTGCGAACCGATCCAGTGAGAGCTGAAGGTCGCAGACCGAGGAAGCCATCAGAACCACATCATCTACAAAAAGTAGTGGTGCAATCCTTAGTCCACCGAACTGCAGACCCCCTCCCCCACGACTACGCCTCGAAATCCGATCCATGTATATTACAAACAGGATTGGTGACAAAGCGCAGCCTTGGCGGAGGCCAACCCTCACCTGAAATGGGTCCGACTTACTGCCGAGGACCCGAACACAGCTCTCGCTTTGGGAGTACAGAGATTGGATGGTCCTGAGTAGAGACCTCCTCACCCCATACTCCCGCAGCACCTCCCACAGTGACTCCCTGGGAACCCGGTCATACGCCTTCTCCAAGTCTACAAAACACATGTAGACTGGATAACCGTACTCCTAGGCCCCCTCCAGGATCCTTGCGAGAGTAAAAAGCTGATCCGTCGTTCCACGACCAGGACGGAATCCACAAGGCGAATCAACCAAATAAAAATAAAAAAAACTTGAAAGTGTTTGAAACAAGTTGATATACATTTTTCCCACTTTTTACAACAGAATTTTAGATCTTATAGAAAGAAACTACATAATTGCTATAACATGTTCAAATTGAAATGTTGTAAGTGTATGTATTGTGTTTCAGTGATGTCTTTGGTATGCTGGTGACCTACTGACTTAAATGGCGTTCCTCATTTATGCAATCATGAGTAACTGATTAAATGTCTATAATTATTAATCAAAAGACAATCAGTAACATTGTGTTTGATTATTCTCTATCATTTAAAAGTAACTAGTTCAAAGTTTTTTTCTAGATATCTCCCACATTGACATGTTTTTCTTTGAGGAGTAATTAACTGAGCAGCAACAGCACATTGAAGCAGGCCAGATGGCATTCAAGCTGGATTGGTGCTGTGGTCAGCTGAGACGTCCCAAAACAGGGTCGTCTTTGGCCTCCAGTTTACAGTAGCTGTCTGCGTCAGTAATCTGCCAGGGAGCAGACAAACATCATTGGGCCTTATCTCTACTTCTCAGGAGCAGCCAGGAAAGGAGGCAGTAAAAAAGGCAGGTGGCCCAGAGGCAACAGAGACGGGATCAGACTAAGGCAGACTCATGAATTCAGTCAACACTGATATACAAACAACTCATTAAACACACATCTCAAAGTACACACACCAAAGCAAATAAAACTTTGTCTGGGAAAAGGGGAGTGAGTTCATCAGACGCTCTGTATTCCTGCTAAGCAGGTAAAGGAGAATTTGCTACGGCAGTGGTGAGTGCATCCGTGATGCGGTAAACAAAGTGCAGCAAGGATTATTTTATTGAGCATGAGATGCCGGAACGAGTTCAACATTTTCAGTAAGACTGAGTAAAAGGATTAGCCCAATGGCAATATTGGATGCTGCAGTTGACACACACTAAGACACCATCTGCTGCAAAGTGATATTCAATACTTGCATCTCATGCAAGATTGCACATGTGGGCAATGAAATTGGAACCATCTCCTCAAACCACTTTCCTCGAGCTAAAGTCAGTAAAAAAAGTCAAATTCTGTCAGTAGTAGATTTCACAGGGCACCAGTGCCTCAGAGAAATCCAATGTCTTTACAGCAAACTGTGTGTTCTGGCATTTGTATTCACAGCATACTGAAGCAGCCTATGGGGGGATGTGGTGGCTTAAAAAATATGAAAAGCGTGTTATCCTGCATATGAATTGGGCTTTTCTGTCACTGGCACACTGAATAGTTTGTAATATGACATAGGCTAAATAAATAGTCTTAGTTCTCGAGGAATGTGCAAACCCATGTGTCGGTGCGGAAAAGGATTTTAGTTTTTCTTTTCACAGTTATTTAAAGGCTTATGGAAAGACATGGTTTCCATAATTCTTTGTACGCATTAAACTGTTCTATCTGGTGTTATCTGTATGCTTTTCAATCTGTTTTTAAAAAGGAGAATTTTGCCATGACTTGGATTCACAGTGAAAATCGGAACTCTGAGAGACTCAAATATGCTGCCTTGTGCATCTAACAGTCTGTCTGATTCTATAAAAAACCTGCTGAGTTGATTTTTGATGGTTCGGGCAAATCCAGATCCTCTCAGTATTCACCCATAAGCCTCCTGATGCTTCTGGATCTGAACAGAGCACCACAGGGAGCATTTTCAGGGATGCCTTTAGACAACAACATATTCTTGTCTTCCAAATAAACAGCACTGGCAAAATCCCTAAGTCATTTGTCTGGCACCTTTGTATAAAAATACACAATTGTTGCAGCTTTTGTGAGCTGAGTTTGTCATAAACCGGACACACACAAGTAAGGGATGTCACAAATGAAGCAGAGAGGTGGCCTTGCCAGGAAAAGAGGACAGAAGACTGGTACTCTGACATTTTCTGCCTGTGTTTATGCTGTCAGAAAGTGATAAAAGGCAACATTCATGTTAACAGAACATTGTCACCTGTTACAACGTTTTCTTGCTGAAGTCTGGGTCAGACAACTTAAAGTAATACACACAACTAAAAGACCCACAATCCACATGAGCACACAACCATAACCTCCTGGAAAAAAAATGCAAAAGCAATTTTAAAATCTCTATTGATTGTTTGAACTAGGAGATTAGCCTTAGAGAAGCCAGGTGCTGAGGTTTTGCTCACATGCTGCTGCAAACCCTATTATTGATTAACCATGGAAAACTGCACTCGCCTAGGTACAGTATATGCCTGATATGAAGACCCACACAGTTTTGTAATTTATATATAGAAAGTAATCTGAATACTAGAACGAGGAGGTACTGAATTAGTTTAAACCATTCTCAGCAGCACTGAATCAGTGTTGTTTTAACAGTTTATTCATCGCCTATCTTTGGACTGGAAGTCTGACTTAGATTTTATGATTATGTTTAATTTGGTCTTAACCCCCAAAAATGGTAAAGAGTAATGTTTGCTCAGAACTTAAGTGTTTACTTTAAAAAAAAAAGTTAAAACATGAACGATAATTGGCCTTCATTGTTAAAAACTAACCTTTAGAGTAATGTATGCCTTTCCTCTGAACTGCATAAATAAGTTATCTTTATATTGTTGAGAAAATTACTGATGGGACTTAACGGTTAAGGCCACCTGCAAGGGTCTGAAACCAGAAGAAAATAAATGCATTTTTATGGATCAAATTTAAAATGGATGAGCAAAACCCTCTTGGTTGAAGAAATCTCAGTAAAATAATCCGATTTCACGCAAACAGTGCTGAATTATAGTCCATATAAGCAGCTTGTCACAAATAGGTTCTGTAAAAAACATTGTGTGATGATGAAAAAAATATTTCACGCATTGTAGCGCTCACAGTAAAGAACAGTGTGTCACCCTTGCATTGCTGTGAGCTTTGTGTTTGCTTTATTTCATTCTTTCTTTTTCAAATAAGTACCCAATTTGGCCTTGAAGGAAATATCCTTTTAGCCATTTAATTACAGTGAACACAATCATTTCTGTATCTGCAAGAACTTCTCAAGCAGCTTAAAAGGAAAACTTGACCCTGAAAGCTGTTATAATCTCACAGTTAAGTACATCATCTGCTTGTGATGTTCAGTGTGTCCAAGGGGTTATACTGCAGTGTCAAAATCATTGACCTTCTTGTTTCGTCTTCATTTTCCTGCCACATCCATCTCTATTTCAGTTAGCCTTTTCTTGTATTCACCATTATTACTTTCAACAAATCCCGGAGAACTTGTTGGTACTTGCCGCATTTAACCAATTATTTGATTATAGATGGAAAGAGCAAGGCTAAGTATTTATCACAATAGAAACAGCAAAAGTGTATTTTCCTTGGCTTGGTTGTTTCTCTCACCAAACTCACAAGTGTAAGACCTTTTTTGGAATCGCAGACAAAGTTGGGAACGTGGGCAGCTGTTCCGAGGTCCATTCTGATGTTTTACAGTGCTGACATTTCTATCCTCATATTAACCTCTTGAACCATCGATATTGTAACACTTTTTCAACAGCCAACAGTCCAAATCTCTCTGCTTGTACCACAGCTCCAATTCAGTGATGCTACTGAACTTCAGCTAGTGATGTATATTCCAAGGCAAGGCAAGTTTATTTATATAGCACCCTTTCAACACAAGGCCATTCAAAGTGCTTTACTAAAATGAAAGACCTTGAGAAAATGGCATTTAAAAACAGTCATTAAAAAGCAAAGATAATAAAAGAAACATTAAAAGAAAAAATACATTAATAAAAGTTGCAGTGCAGTTTAAAATATGAATAGTTCAATTAAAAGCAGCTGCAAAAAGAAAAGTCTTCAGCCTGGATTTAAAAGTAGTCAAAGTTGCAGCGGAACTCCAGGTTTCTGGAAGTTTGTTCCAAATATTTGGAGCATAATAACTGAACGCTGCTTTACCATGTTTAGTTCTGACTCTGGGGACAGAAAGCTGACCAGTCCCTGAAGACCTGAGAGATCTGGATGGTTCATAATTTAGCAGGATGTCAGAAATGTATTTTGGGCCTAAACCATTCAGTGCTTTATAAACCAGCAGCAGTATTTTGAAATCTATTCTTTGACACACAGGAAGCCAATGTAAAGAGTTCAGAACTGGAGTGATGTGATCCACTTTCTTAGTGTTAGTGAGGACTCGAGCAGCAGCTTCTGAATCAGCTGCAGCTTTCTAATAGATTTTTTAGTGAGACCTGTGAAGACACCATTACAGTAGTCGAGTCTACTGAAGATAAAAGCATGGACAAGTTTTTCCAAATCCTGCTGTGACATTAGTCTTTTAATCCTAGATATATTCTTTAGGTGATAGTAGGCTGATTTAGTAATTGTTTTAATGTGACTGTTGAAACTCAGGTCAGAGTCCATGACTACACCTAGATTTCTGTCTTTATCTGTTGTTGTTTTGAACATTGCAGACTGAAGCTCAGCGCTTCTGCCTTGGCTCCAAAAAAACATTTATATTATTTCAATCTGACATGCTATGTATACTTTATGATATCAAATTGAAAATTATTGTTTATTAATCATACATATTTTCTTTAGACTGAGCATGGTATATTTGAAAGCTTTGGAAATGGTTTTATCTTTGCTATGTGTTTCTACTGATCTGTAAAATATTTTAAATATCATTCTAGCGGTGCTTAAAATATAATTTGGCATGGTATTAGGTTTTTTCTCAATTTGGCTGCTGATCTATAATAAACACTCAGTAATGCAGGGTGAACAAACCAAGTATGAATACATATATTCAGGTTGCCCTGACATGATTGGCTGCCATCTCCTGGTCCACCTCCTGAAGATTGGGATTGGAGCACGCCGTGCCCGACACACTCCAATCGCAGCGCACAGCCGGCGCACACCTGCTGGAGATGACTTCAAAGCCTGGGGACAATTATCACTCTGGAGGCTCTGTTATGTGTACAGACGCCTCTCGCTGCGTACTTTCCTTTTGTGTACTAAATCTGTTAACCGTGGTTAACTCGTGTGATATTAGATTTGTCTTGGTTAGCTTAGCATCATTTGGACTGTTGTTTGGTAGTATCGCTGTGTTTGCTTACAGTTCCTTTATTAGTTTGTACCACTTTGATAGTGAGGGTTATTTAGTTTATTATGTATATTTCTTTGTAGTTCATTAGGCTCCCTTTTAGAGTCCTCCTTTTGTTTGCTCCTCAGTTAAGCCTACGCCCTTTGGATACTTTGTTTGTCCCAGGCTGCTTGCCTGCCATCTTTGTTGACCTGCTATACAATAAAACTGTTTATAATTATTACCAATTCCATTCTGGTGTGTGCTGTTTTCCTCTACCCTAGAGGGGGACGTAACAGGGAAAGCTGGCAGTTTTTGAAAATATCTGGGGGAGCTTCATGGAGTTTTTGAAAAACAATGTTGGTAATGATCAATAAAACCAAAGACCGGGAGGGGGGCAACGGGAATATGATTATAAACTGTAGTAGCCCACATCATATTCTTTCAGATTTCTGTACTCTGTTATCCCTGTATCATCTGTATTCTGAACTGTGTTTATTTACATGCCTATTCATTTGACTCTACACTGTATCTGCCACCTAGACTGACCGTTTTATGTATGTGTAATGTTCGTTATAATTGAAAACTTCAATAAAGATATTGATAAAAAAAAAAAAGAAGTAATGCAGGGTGAACCATCTATTTCTGTTCTTCATGCCTCACTGACATGTTTGCAGTATGCAGGCCAGCTCACTTTCAGGCTCACATAATTTCCAATAAATGTATGTACAAAAACATTGTAAAATCTCTCCATTACTTCCTTTAGTCCTTCTAACATCAAAAGATGAGGTTATAGCTATGACAGGCTTAGAGACCTTAGTCCAAACTCATTGTGATTCATCATGGCGCCTCTCTTCATCACTCTTCTTCACTCTCTCCATGTGGTCATTGAAAAGGGAAGCTGAGTGGCAGCTGATTACCAAAACACATTCTCCTACCTTTGATCTCCTGAGGTGTGAGGCTCTAATCCATCTTGCAGCGCAGGAGGCTGTCTGATCTGGGTGGTTGTGGTAGCCACTTAGCTTCTCCTCATCTCACATACACATACAGCGTGTGCCCCGGCTCTCGCACAAGTGTGTATATATGCACACACACAGTTTGGGCTGTGTATTCTGCCTGCTGCGAATGCACACTGTAAGAGAAAAAGAAAAAATATACGATTTGTGAGTCAGAAAACACAAAAGAGGAAGAATATTATTTTATGAGGGAAAGACATTATCAAGAACAATTAGCTTCACACTGAGCAGGGTTTAGTGAGACATTATTTTTGTTGTAGAATATCTTTCTTGTTTGTCCTGCTGAGTAAAATATAAATGTTTAAAAGCAACTTCAGAACAAGGGCATTGCATTATAAATCATATTTCTGCTCCCGTATCTGCAGTGTTATTGCTAATGCTGAGGACAGCCATTTAAACATAGAGTGAGTTTAGAATCTGCACTGTTACCCAAAGTTTCAAAGTTCACAGCCCCATTTTGCTGATGGTCTTCTTTTATTGTTTGTCCCTTACTCAGCTAGATACCCTTCCCCTTTGTAGAGCGCATTCAAAAAAATGTCATACTGTCACTACACATACTTTGAACAGCCTCCAAAACTCATCAGGATTCAAAACAAGGTTGAGCACATAATATTGCAAGAGTATTCAAACGGTGAATGCGAAAGTAAATGTCACTTACAAGAGGAGCATTAATCTCAAGTCATTGCATTTTAATGGTGCCCTTACTCAGAGGGGAATTCAACTTCCCCACAGAGATCAACCTAATCACTTAGCACCATGGTGAAATCACGCTCTTATGTACGACAAAGCTTATGCACAATCTGCCACGGATCAACAGTTAGCACATATCAACGACACACATACTGTACTTTACATACTCACATTTACGTCCATGCACTGGGGATTTTGTTAAGTGCTAATTTTTGTTATAAACATGTTCTCACAACATCTGAATTAATTCTGAAATTGATAGTCAAAGATTTCACAAAGATCTATCAAAGATGCTTTGTATATGATTTCAGGGTACATGCAGGAATCCTGAAGTCAAATGTAATACCTTTTAAGACCTTTTTTAAGACCCTTTTCATACATTTTAAGACCTCATCGCCACTTCGAGTTTTAGCCGGTTACATTGGCGACACTTTACCTCACATTAACTAAAGTATTGAATTCCTCCTTATCTTCCAACCATTTGGACGCAAACTTGCATTTCCCCATAACGATGTTGTTTAACAACCGGCGTAAACGTGCGATGTCCTGTTCAGATGACGTCAAATCCAACGGGATGCCATAAATAAACTACACAGAATCACACTACACACCTACGCAATGATTACATTCAGGCGGACTGTAGAATACAACCTCTTTGGACCATTTATATACTTATTGAAAACAAGCTACAAAATGAAATACCTTGGAAAATGCCGTTTAATACTTTTTAATAGCCTTAATTTTCGCTAAATTGATATATCAACTTTTAATACTTTTTAAGACCCCGCGGACACCATGGATGTGAATGTTTCTGGGTTTAATATGTATCATCCCGTGAGAATATAAAAAAACCATTGATTGGTTCGAAAATTGAAAACAATTTCATTTTAAACGAGGCTACAGCTGACTCTTCTTTGCTACTCTTCTTATGAACAGGGTTATACATCAGTTGTTGGGTTCAGTTTTTATGAACTGGATTTTTTATTGGCAAATAAATGAGACTGATGGTATAACATCAACTAAACAACTCTCTTAAAAGAGAAGGATAAAAAAAGGAAGAGGGAGTAATAGGCAAGGCAAGTTTATTTATATAGCACCTTTCAACACAAGGCAATTCAAAGTGCTTTACTAAAATGAAAGACATTGAGAAAATGGCATTTAAAAACAGTCATTAAAAAGCAAAGATAATAAAATAAACATTAAAAAGAAAATATACATGAATTAAAGTTACAGAGCAGTTTAAGATATGAATAGTTCAATTAAAATCAGCGGCAAAAAGAAAAGTCTTCAGCCTGGATTTAAAAGTAGTAAGAGTTGCAGCGGACCTGCAGGTTTCTGGGAGTTTGTTCCAAATATTTGGAGCATAATAACTGAACGCTGCTTCTCCATGTTTAGTTCTGAAAGCTGACCAGTCCCTGAAGACCTGAGAGTTCTGGATGGTTCATAATTTAGCAGTAGGTCAGAAATGTATTTTGGGCCTAGACCATTCAATGCTTTATAAACCAGCAGCAGTATTTTAAAATCAATTATTTGACACACAGGAAGCCAGTGTAAAGACTTCAGAACTGGAGTGATGTGATCCACTTTCTTAGTGTTAGTGAGGACTCGAGCAGCGGCGTTCTGAATCAGCTGCAGCTTTCTAATCGATTTTTTTAGTGAGACCTGTAAAGACACCATTACAGTAGTCCAGTCTACTGAAGATAAAAGCATGGACAAGTTTTTCCAAATCCTGCTGTGACATTAGTCTTTTAATCCTAGATATATTCTTAAAGTGATAGTAGGCTGATTTAGTAATTGTTTTAATGTGACTGTTGAAACTCAGGTCAGATTCCATGACTACACCTAGATTTCCGTCTTTATCTGTTGTTTTGAACATTGCACACTGAAGCTCAGCGGTAACTTTTATACGTTCTGCCTTAGCTCCAAAAACCATTACCTCAGTTTTATCTTTGTTTAATTGGAGGAAGTTCTGACACATCCAGTCATTGATTTGTTCAATGCACTTACTCAGTGTTTAAATTGGAGCATAGTCTCCTGGTGAAATGGCTATGGAAATGTGTGTGTCATCCGCATAGCTATGGTAACTTATTTTGTTGTTTTTCATTATCTGAGCCAGTGGTAGCATGTAGATGTTAAAGAGAAGATACCCCAAGATGGAGCCTTGAGGTACCACACATGTCATATTTGTCAACTCAGATGTGTATTTACCTATAGAAACAACGTTTTTTCTGTCCTTTAAGTAGGATTCAAACCAGTTTAGAACTGTTGATGAAAGTCCCACCCAGTTTTCCAGTCGGTCTAGTAATATGTTGTGGTCAACAGTGTCAAACGCAGCACTGAGATCTAATAATACTAACACGGAAGTTCTAGCACTGTCTGTGTTTAAGTGAATGTCATTGAAGACCTCATAGAAAGCAAGAGTGGGCAACTGAAGGCTAAAAAGTGAAAATGTTGAGTACGTTAATAATTTGATTACATTCTCAGTTTTAGGTGTGCAGTGTATTCAAATAGATTTTAAACTTGAGTCTCTGCATATGGTAACGACCAAAGACTAAATGGTTAATAGACTGCACTTATTATCAGGTCTCTTCTGCCCCTCAAAGTGCTTTTACATACTATGAGTCATTCACCTATTCACACCTCACTCATGCAGAACAGCATCAGGACTAAAACCACCAGACTCAGGGACAGTTTCATCCCACAGGCCATAAGACTGTTAAACACCTGAACTTTACACTCTGTATATAGACTCTTATTGCACTATTTCAAAATTTTTCTTTTTGTATTTACTTTACTACCACTATTTGTTCAGTTTTTCAGTGTTGCACTGTTGGAGGAGCCTGGGACCTAAGATTATCATCGTCATAACTACACTGTAGCTATGTACATACAGTATGTATGACTAATAAAAACCTTGAACCTTGAACAGTACAACTTGCTCTAGGGAAGCTAACATTCATACACCGTGGGCCATACCATTGGGAGCAACTCAGGGTTAAGTATCTTGCTCAAGGATACATCGCACGTTGACCGCACAGGCTGGTATCAAACCCACAACCTTCTGTTTGAAAGACAAAAGCACTGCTTCGCTGTTAGGGCGCCATCACATGCACCTACTGTAACTAGCCCTACATAGTTAGGGTTAGTTGGGTGCATTTGAATGAATCCAAACAAACCTCTTTTCATTTTCTTGGGGATGTTGGATACATTATAAAGGGGGAAACTTTTGAAGCGCTTACACATGTTCAGTTTCAGGAGAAAGGATTGCTGAAGCATGATCTCCTCTCCAACTCATCTGCCCTCTGTCTTCTTCCTTCTACCCCCTTTTTTTTATTATTCTCTCTGCCCTACGGCTTCAGGCGGCTGTAGACAAGCCCAAGGTACAGATTCTATTTGCTGTCAAACACTGCCCAAAGGACTAACATTCCTATTGCACTGCCTGCCCCTTTTAAGCAGTGACATTGCATGGCAAGCCTGAGGTGCAGTCTCAACACATCAAATAAGTTATGCTTTTGTTTCTAAATGTCATCATGTTGAGCTATTCAGCACATCAAGTAGAATCTGATAGGAATTTAAAGAATGGAATAAAGAGAATCAAAGACTGAGTATTGTATACATGAAGGGAGGCCAGAAATACTGCTTAGTTTGGGGGCAATTCATATTTAAATATATTGTAGTGAATATAGTTTGCAAAATCCCATTGGCTTTTTCAATTACTATATCCCACGTACTGAACATATTTGCAAATGGCTTCACTACAACATGGGCATAAATGTATGTATGTAAAGATAAATAAGCAATCATGTTTTGGTTGAAATATCTCTGTGGAAGTACTGTAGAAGAAAAACAGTCTTGATTAGCTGCAAGGCACATTTTAAAATATACAAAACCACAGCACTGCACAAGCTACATTATGAAAAGACCTTGTGAAATAATTCTCATGTATTTTGGAATATCTGCACCGAGAAGTGATTACCCTTAAGCTTCACATTTTCCGCAAACTCACACTCTCAACAGGGATTTGGTTTGTAGTAATTTTTGTAATGAAAGGGCAGACAAAGCTTTATGCTCAGATTATATTCATGAACGTCAGCAAGTTGTACCAAGAACGTGTTGGCCAACTATTTGGTAATATCAGAGAACCCAATTTAAAACTCCAAGTACTTTTAAAAGCCACAACAAATCCATTCCTTCTGTATCCCCAAATCCAAATGTGGCTCGGACATGTCTATGCGGTTGAGTAAATAATGTATGCATGACGCAACCATTCTAGCAAATAACAATAAACAACAGGGGCAAATGTTTACACGGTTTAACTGACACATTTCATAATCTTTATGCAAGCAACATCTAAAACAAACTAACTAATTTACAAACTTACAAACTAACTAATTCAATATTCTGACATGTTACAGTGGGAAGAGCACAGATCTAAATAATGAAATCAATGAAGGAGGAACTCCATTTAGCTTCTTCTGTTCCAAGGTTGTTATCTATGTTATCAACGCCTGCTCTATTATTACTTTGACAAGTCAAAATTGATTTCTCACAATGCTTCTGCTGTTGCAAACATATCGTTTTTTGGTTATATCTTTGGTTATAATTCCTTGTTTTTTTCTTCGCAGAGCAGCTTAAAATGTTTCTAGCTTATTTTGGATTTGGCAAGAACCATTTTTAGAGGATCTTGAACAAGAATCCTATGATTATCTATTAGTTTGTGTCCAGCCTGGGTTTAGCTACATGATCAGGACCATGATCCATATTAGAATATGTAACATTTGCAGAGACATGCACATTATTAGAGAATTGCTTTAAGCACAGCCGGAATGCATTAGCTGTAAATAAAGTGCTGAAGCTGACATGACATAATGTCTTCCAAGAAACGTATTCCATCTCCGGCTGCTTTGCATCTACCAAGTAAACTGATGAGGACGAGAAATGCCATATACAGTTTATTAGAAATACAGCACAGTATGCCTCCACTGGAAACATTTCCTAATTATCAGTAGATATCCTGAAGTGCGAACTTATTCTCATGTGTGCTGGTTTTCTTAGCTGTCAGTGACTAAGTTAATGAGCTTGTGTATAACGTGTGCCTGCACAGTATGTACTTTTGGGCTTGTAAACATGTACAGTATGTGCATGCAAATTAAAAGTGCACTCATAAATGTAGCTTTTGCTTCATGAATAAAATCGATTTCTTGGATTGGATGGATTTTTCATTTGACTTGCCTCTTTAAATGCTCCCGTAAAAGAGAGTGAGAAAAAAAAAGAACCCCACCTAAAGCAAGATAAAAGTCCTTCCTGGGGCAGATTTATGTTGATTTACTTCTAAACATTTGTGTTCTATGATGAGCGCCACAACAGTACATGACATATGCAGATTGATATTTCACAATGAAATTAATGGAATATGAAAAGGGCAGGAGAGTGGTATGGATTTTTCTGTTTTTGCCTTGGCATGGCCATCAATCCCTATAGGTAATCTGGGGAAGGGACAAACAGACGAATGAGCAAGACAGCTGCTAAGAGCTGCTGCAGCTGAAGTGACGGGCTAGGACGGTGTTTGATTTATTTGCCCTTTATAGCGCAGTATACCAACCCACCACTCCCAGGCAATTTCAGTAGGAAACATATATGCCATTACTGCAAATAAAAGTGAAGATTTTAGGACTTGCACAACCAGTAGAAGCTTTGAGGTTCCTCTAATGGGATTCACATATATTGCATTTGACAGGGAAACATTACCACCAGTTCCAAACCCAGAGTTATGATGTTCAAGGTCATTTAAGCCTTGAAGCTATCTTCTTCCTCACCATGTGTCTACCATATCAGTCCCTGAACTGTTCAATGTTGCATTTACATTACATTTCGATTTAATACAAACGTTTGGTCAGCTCATAAAAGAACATATAGTTTTCTTGGTTTTGACTACTCCACACTTAAATGTACAGTTCTTTTTCAGATAAGGTCACATAAGACACTTCTGTACAGGAACATATCAGAGTAAACACACACAAGATATTTCAACATTACGGAACAATCTATTCTGACATTTTTCATGAATTCATTTTCTCATATAGCCTACTTAAATCCGCCTGCGCATTACAATAATTATTAGTTTACGCTAGTTGACAGGGGTGCCTGGGTTTTGGACATATAGATGGTTATACATGTTTATTTTAATTAAGGTCACGTGGAAGGATGAAAAGCTTGAGAAGCAGCTTCATGGTTGATCTGGTTGTGAGACTGTGGAGAACGTAAAGTCTGGAAGACACAGTTGTGTTAAAAATGCTTAGCTGAGCTGAAACTGAGAATGCCAAAACAGAAAACATGTTTGCTTATCTAGTTTTATAAGTTTCAGAGTAATAGTCTCAGCTCATTTGGGATTAGCCATTTCTACAAGAGGTGATTGTTCTGAATCTGACAAATCGTGGATTTAATTTATATCAAAATTCTTTAGGGATTAATGCATTTCTTGTTTTCTAATGTGAGGGTCTGTCAGTTGGCTTGTGTAAAGACCTGCAATTTATCTGCTGCTGCTCTTAATGCTGAAATGTTTGCCTGCAGTTATGAAGCAATATAGCGTCCTATCAGTTTGTGCTGTGACCCCAATTGGAGAGCCATATTCAATGCAACACACAGGAGAGATGAGAGGCAGCAGTGTGCTGTCCGGGCAGGCTGCAGGGGACCGATAAAGCTCATAGAATTCACGAGCCATCATCACACCGTCCGTGATATTAACACCCTTCGCTGCTCCCCCATCAACCCGCAGGTGGCAGAAGGGCTATTAGGTCAGAAGATGTGTAGGTGACACGTCAAACACGCATGCCTTAGGAATTATTCTTTATCGCTGTCTCTACAAAACCACACAGAATTTCAATAAATATGACTTCATACAGGTAAACAAATGTTATATAAAACAAAGCTCTAAACCTTTTATTGTTTATCACTCTAGCTGCAGGATTGTTTTTGTTAACATTTCCACTGACAAATGTAAGTATTTATGTTGCCAACCAACACTGAAAAGCTCTTTGGCTAAAAATAGCAGGAAACTGAAAAGGGTTTAGAGAGTAATTGAAAAATGGTGACAGACAGTGGCTAAAACTAAAAATAGAAACATGTTCAGATAGTCTAGAGAGGAAATTGGGTTATCCGAGAAGTTTCTGGTTTCAACTATAACACACTAAAATACATTTTCATTTCAGAAGGATACACTTGAACTGATTCACTTTATGGCTCATGTCCTCCCGTTACTTAACCACTTAGTGGCAGAAATGATGATTGACAAGTGTGACCTTATTACAGAGTCAGTCACCTTACAGTAATGTGATGGTGTAAACATTTTTAATGGGCTAACAGCTGAATAAACAAGGTATTTCCAATAAATAGATTAAAACTTTTTCAGAATTGTTTTCAGAAACAATTCAGACGTGATTATAAGAGGATAACATGTGTATGACAACATGTATTATGAAGCACAAAGAAGCCTTGCAGAGCCTCAAACAGGACTTCTTTGTTGACATGTTTGACATGTGTAGTCACTGTAGGCTGTGAGGGATTGTGAAAGCTCAACATTTGTGTGACAAGCAATACATCTGATGGCCTTGCAGATGCAATAAAAAGGACAGTAACAGATCAGAGCGTAGCAGCTGATCATGATGGACTTTGAATGTAAAGAAAAGGTGATAGAAAGATAAAATGCATGGGTGGGAAAGTAATGTGTGAATGAGGAGGAGATGAAAACAGTAAGATTGACGGTGACGCGAGACTGATTGACTGGAAGAGGCAGAGGAAGAAGCGGACGGACTGAAAGAGAGAACGGAGGCGTAGCAGCAGGAGGGGGAGCGCGTATTAGGAGCTGGAGAATTCGAGTAAGTGGCGGACTGCCACGTTGGGCATTGCAGGACAGAACAGACTCATTTAGGTGTCTGCAGTCGACGCTGCTGAATGGCAATAGTGCTTCCTCTGCTGCTGGTTTCAGGGACGTGCCTGGAGTGTAGAGCAGCCGTCTTCCTGTGGCCTGGGGCCCTAAATCAGTTCTGCACTAGACACACCAACGAGCAGCTGCACACACACACTCTCTCTCTCCCAATGTTTCTCCCTTGCACTCTCTCTCTCATGGCCAACAGAGATGGCCCATTTGCTCACTGTGATCCCATGTCGAGACTTGAGAAGACAATATTGACCTTGAACTTGGCAACTTTCAAGAGTGTGAGAAAAAAAAACTAGTTAAACAGATAATGGAACAGCATGGGGAAGATCCATCCAATGGGGAGCACTAGAAAGACATCCAGCTATACAAATATATAGAAAGAGAAAGAGAGAGAGATCCAACAAACTGATGAGGTTGGCCGGAGGTGTGCTGTCCTGCCAGAAGGGGAGGACATCAAAGAGACTTATTGGATTTAGATAGCATGCAAGCAACATTGAGCAGTACAGAGGCAGGCCTCTATGCTGCTGTGTGTCCTTGCCTCTCTCCCCTGGGTGGCCAGAATTATGAAAGCTACATGACTTTGAATTCTGTTGGGTTTTAACCTTACCTGAGGGTGCCAGGTGTTCGTGCCTCTTACAGTTGTTCATGTTCATTTATAATGCATGATCTTGAGTACATTACTCCTCCCTGAGGGTATACAGGCATATGCATAATTTACCAGAAATTCCATGAAAGCAGACGTCACGCAGCTCTACCTCCGGAGGAATGTGGCTCGTAAAAAAGATCCTGTTGTTGACAATCGGAGAATGCGTACTTTAATATTTCAACAGGATTCTAATTCTCTCCTTATATCCATAACATAGACAGGGACATAGACAGCCGAGTTATGACCACCACACAAAACCAATTTCGTTTTCACGAACCAGAAAACGACCTATATTCTGTTCAGCCATATAAATGTCCCTTTTTCAGAAATGGAATGACAATCTTTCTCAAATCAATATGTCATAAACGCTTAAGGTTAAGCTTGACAGAGTTTGTACTCTCCTTTTACATCCCAAATGTCTCTGACCTTGTGTATATACTGTATTTCTGGAATTCCTTTTAACACATCCCCCCTGCAGAGTTCAACACAAACCATTGCCATCTTACTTACATCACAGACGATATTTTGCAGAGAGTTGTCATGGTTTCAATGTATTCTAAATAAAGGCAGACAAATTAATCAAAAGCTTGCTTTGTCTAATATTTAGAAAACCATTGAGTACCTAATTATTTCTGTTTCACTTTTTTTGCCATGCAATCAAGAGAATGTCGATCTCGTTCTTAAATAAGGTACATTTGGTGGTGAGAAAATAATATTAAGAGATTTTGGATTTATGATCAAATATACAGAGATAATAAAATGTTTCAATTGTGAATGGAGTTGCTATGGTGTATATTTGATTATGTTCCTTCTCTTTTCCTCTCAGACAGTGATTTATTAGCATCTTTGCATGCCATAAGCTTAAATACACACTCCTGTTATCATAATGAGCAGCGCCCACTTAGCGCTTCATAAAGTATCCATGCCCTCTTCTGATCCCAGTGTGTCTCGTAAAGACTCCAGGTCCTCGCAGGTTTGTTTTGCAGCCTTCACAACATGTTAGTCCACTGAAGCCAGACACAGCTTGATGATAGACAAAGACTACAACACACAGTTATCGCTCTTTGATGAGATGCTTGAACGTGAAGACGAGCTGACATTGAGGAAGGCCCTTGAGAAGCGTACATCAGCGTGTGCCAGTGCTGGAGTGAACTCTAAGTCTAATTTATGAATACATGTCAAAAGGGCCCTTGCATTTGCTTGGCCGTAAGGTTGTAAATCAGATCAACACAACTCATGAATTCACATACATGGCAAGTGGCAGGTCAAGGACAAGGCCATTGCCCTAATGCTCCAAGAGGAGAAGCAGTAATGATTTCATACTAATAAACATTTTAACTTCATATCTTGAGTGTCATTTATGGAGATTAATGTGACATTTGCGATCAATTGAAACAGTTAAATATGAATTCAGAGGTCCCAAATTGAATTCTGACTGGATAATTAGTTCAGGGAGAAGTTGAATGGTGCCAGAAAAAGGTATAGCCTATTTGAACAGTCTAAAAATACTGGTTTTACACGGACACTACGTTGTAAAGAAACTAAAACTAAAAACAGGCTGCATTTAAACTGTTAAATCAAATATTTTCTCAATTTCCCCTCCTAATATTGCAGACAAATCAATGATCACTGAGAAGGAAGACAATATCATACAGGCTTTAGGGCGTAATAATCTATCTATCATTTCATTTCATAACATTTTCATGAACCTTATCTTTTTGGTAAAATTGTCTTTGTACCACCAAAAACCATCATCTTAATTATGATTTGAACCTGCAGGCCTATAACCAATGGCATTGATGAAGTGTTTTAATGCAATTTCTTTTTTAAGTGCAATTATGCATCTGTTGTTTTGTTCCACTGATGATACTATAGCCATGCCTATAATCCATCATAATCATGAGCTCAAATGAGACCGAGATTCTTTTTGATACTTCAGGCTGTTTTTATCTCCGTATTACTTTTTGACCTTTTGGTGTTATTGAAAGTAATGAATAAAGGGGGAGTTTCTGGAAGATATTTTGTACAAAGTTATTGATCTGGGATGTTTCAAGGGGGGTAATTAATTGTATAATTTATATATGCCCTCTGTGAGTTACTTCAGATAAAAGGTACACATAACAGGTCAACAAATGCCATATTTATAATGATCAAAACGTTATCACATAAATTCCAAACATATTCTTTTGTTAAGAGGAGTCGTTCTGAATGGTTTTCATTTGTTGATGTAAAATTGGGTAAACCAATGCGTAGGCTCTACAGCGAACAGGAAACCCTCATTCAAACAAGTAATCTCTGTCTCAGACCTTTCTCAGTAAGGTATCAGACTAATGCTTCAAGACGTATTTGGTTAAAATGCTTTGCCAGCAGGGTAAAGACATTTTCTACTATTTCCTTATTATTTACAGTTATTTCTGGAGTAGTGAATCCATCTGGATGGCGTCTGATAACTCTTGTAACTATATCCATTTACTGAAGCCGTAGCAGGTTTGTTTCAAAGTCCAACTTACTAATTCAATTTTATTTGTCTGTTAAGCATCTGTAATAGACAAAATAAGGTCTCCATCTACACCAGGGATTGGCAAATGGCGGCCCGGGGGCCCTCAGGTTAATTTATAAACAACCTAATTAATTTTTTTTAATTTTTTTAATTTTGTTTAGTACTTGTAGTACTGTAGTACGTCCACTAGACTCCTAGTTACGTCGCGAGCTGCGTACATGATTTCAAATACCGGCGCTGAGGAACAGCAGAGTGCGGACTGACAGGTGTCTGTGTTGACATTCCCCTTATTGTGGAATAAGGGGAATGCAGAGACAGGCTGTCTTGGGTTCAAGTTAGACAACTAATGTATGGGTTAGTGTTCATGACTTCATGTTTATGTCATCTTAATGGTTAATCTTAATGCACACACATTTTCCGTGCTTTCCAATAGTTTAAAATAGTTTTATTCCACTGTTAAATAACCTGTTCAATACAAACATGCCACTTGTAAAAATGAAATAACATTTCTATGAACTGATATTTGTTTAGTGAGCTTATTAGAGGATGTTCCCTGAAAGATTGTAAAATGTTAATGAAAATGTCAGACTTAGTATAGAGGGCTCGACATTAAGGGCTGCCCGATGGCCCGGGGCCATCTAGTATTTAGCTCGGGCAATGAAGCCTCACCTGCTGGTTGCCCGATTGGGCAATCTATTATGCCAGCATCTCGCGGATCCAGTAATGAGTGACCCGACAGTAAAACTAAACATATCTATAACTAGTTTAGGTAGTTTGAGAGGTAATTAAAATAGCTACGTGTGATATTCTAACCTGAAGTGTGTGTTTTGTCCGCTCACCGCTGCATGTGATCATGCAGTGCTGCGTGTCGACTCGTCAGCAGCAGCTGATCTCTCTCTCCCTTCAGATTAGACTTCACTCGCGTTTATGTCCATATCGATCAGATCCAGCTAGTTCTAGCTAATGATAGGACTACCTGCTTATTAAAAGACACCTAAACAATAAGTGTCGCTATGCAACTGGGTGAGGCCACAAAGTATAGCGCAGCATTATGCATTTGTTTACATGCCCACCGGAGCCCCCGTTTTAAACTAAAACTGGGCATTAGAGCCTTCATACTTTCTTACATCAACTGCTTACCGTATCATCATCTCATGTTACTGCCCGCCCCTTAATGATTCCCAACCTCCCTCAGCCTCATCACTAATTTGATCATCGCAATTGCATATTGTCTGGCAGTAATTGATTTACTGTACCTCCTGCAAAATGAAGTCTGAATTCTCAAGAGAAGGTCGTGATCTGCCTTTTAAAGTCGGTGTGATACACGTTTGTGCATACAGTATGACACAAACAAACTAAAATAAATGAGTAAACCACAGTATATTTTATGAGCCACTTTCGCTAATGTATAACTAGAATATTTTTATGGATGCACGCAAAATACAAATGAGGGCCAGAAAATTGTTATTGGCCAACTGGGGGCCAGGAAATTAGTTTTGGAATTACGAATAAAACACCTCAAGACATCTCTTAAAGACGCATCCCTTATTACATTGCAAATGTAGTAGCTGTGTTTAATACCTACACTCAAACAGTGACAAAGGCTGACAGACAGAAATCAATAATGTGGTGCAGGCATGAATGATGAATTTGATCTACAAGTGATAACGAAGGTGCACTGAATTTTAAACTGGTGGAAGAATATAACAGCATTTTTTTAAATGATAAAGTTAGAATAACATAGAGAAAGTAGGGGTGATCATGGATCATTTTAAGCAGATGTGTAACTAGTTGTCATGTTGTCAGTTATCTTATAGGGTAGACATACAGGTTTGGGAGGCGTGCCATTCTGTGCTTTCAAGATATAACAACAATAAACAGTTTAACAAAATACAAACCAACAATGTTATTTGTACAAATACATGTTGCTATTAGATATTGTCCTCAGAGCAGCTCGTGCGATATTTAGATGATGTATTTCCCCCCTAGCATTTCACTAAAATCAAGTATTCTAGGGAGAAAAACCAGCCCATAAACGATATAAAAGTCAGTGCTAAAGGCAATTTCAGATGTAATGCTGGTTGCTGGTAAACACAGCTATTTCTGCGTAATCTGACATGAGAGGAATAAGCCTTTCATTTGCTTTTCAAGTTAGAAAGGGGTTGTCTCAACTGATTACTTTCTCTCTGAAATAGCAGTCATTTTATAGATGCAGGGCGGGACTGATGTGAGGCCTCAGTAAGACACAGGGACACCCAGTGATTTCATCATTATGGCTTCCTGATCCACACTGAAATGCCAGCAGCATGCTTTTAGGCATGGCAATGTTGGTCTGTCAGTCTGACTTTGATCCAGTGGAGTCAGTCTTCAATCTAAACAAACAACTCAGCTGCTCCGTCAACCACCATCCTTGTAATTGCTGACATAAATAAACCATGGTGAGGGTTATCAGCTGGGACACCATTAAATGTACATTTTACCCAGGATTAGGGACTTTCTTCAGTTTGTGAATAATATGTGCCCTTGAGTTTTATCTTTGTTTAAGTAAACAAGTGTATTTTTACCAGTGGTGCCTTTCCTGCTTCCTCAATGCCAGTAGTGGCAGGCTGTGACGTCTACAGTGAACCCTCAATACAGCAGGAAAACTGAAACTCAAAAACACCTGCTATTACACTAACATGGCATGGGACACATGCTCAGCACAGAGCCGGAGGGCATCACTTGCCACGTCTTCAAACAAGCATGGTTTCCCTGTGCGCTTTGTAAACAGCATGAAATCAAATCCACAAAACATCAATCATGTCCATCCTTTGCTGAATAAAAAAGCAGTGTAAGCCTCTTCACAGTCCTACTTTAGTGATTACAAGGGATGCCACCCAGAGAAAGACAGCCATAACACTTCCAGCCTGATCTCCCTGCAACAACCCCCTCCCTCGTCTCCTCTGCTCTTCGTTCCTTTCCTCTGTTTCAGCCGTTGCGACTAGTCAGTGAGTGGAATATAATCAGCCTTCATCCAAACAGAGAGGTGGCCCCAAGCAACAGCGGGTGAGTGGGGAATCTGTGAACGAGGAGCATGGTCCGATTTCTAATTATGAAAGTGAGGCCCCAGCTAACAGAGTCACAAAGCTAACATTGTTGTAATGGACAACCTTTCTGTGTGTGTGTGTGTGTGTGTGTGTGTGTGTGTGTGTGTGTGTGTGTGTGTGTGTGTGTGTGTGTGTGTGTGTGTGTGTGTGTGTGTGTGTGTGTGTGTGTGTGTGTGTGTGTGTGTGTGTGTGTGTGTGTGTGTGTGTGTGTGTGTGTGTGTGTGTGTGTGTGTGTGTGTGTGTGTGTGTGTGTGTGTGTGTATTGGAGAAAGAGAGAGACTGCAAAATGGGGTGATGCCAAGGCCAGTCCTTAAATTTGAAGTGCTGATGAAGGAAGAAACCAAACCAAGGGACTGGAACGGTTATTATCTCTCCCATTTAACAGACAATGAAAAGCAGATAATGCCCAACATGCAAAAGCAAATAAATGTCTACATCACATTCATAACTTTGAAATGTTTGCAACACCTGAGTACTTCTGTGTATCATAATGGCCAATGCCACATTTATACCCCTTTACTATTTCAATACACTCAGTTAGTGTTAAGCATGCTATATGTACAACTTTCACATGGGAGTTTATGTGAAAGATTCTAAAATCAATCAAAACAAAACGTCTAAGGCAGCATCCGTTAGAGAGCATGAATGAAAACACACTCACAGACACACACAAACAGAGAAAGAGAACAACCTGCAGCCCAAAACACAAAAAGAACATCAACATTTAAATAAATATGATAAAAATAAAATCTTCCCTGAGCAAATCCACCACAGTAATTGCATTGGAGGAGATAATGGCGCTCTGCCTTTTCCATCCTGTTTGAAATTGTAAAACAGTCTGTAGAATCTCAGAAATGTTTCAACCTCGGATGTGGAGGCGTTCTGTTGACTGCACCACAAATGAAATTCATTGGAATCTCCACCTCTCCAAGTCTTTCGCAACCACTCCATCACGTTATATGTGGTAAATGATCCCGCTCTCCAGAACAAATAATTAATTTCCCTGAAATGTCCTATGTTTCATTTTCCTGCATTTGCATAAGCACAAGTAGATGGATGCCGTTATTGAAATAAGTCCATCACGGCTGTCCGCATTCAAAATATATGGAGAGATTGAAAGGTAACTTATCTTTCTTGTGCGCAGAAATAACTTCATAATCCGTATGCATCCCAATCTACCCAACCAACAAGGGCAGCATCATGTGTTTGTCTTGAAGATAATTTTGCATTAGATCGAAATCTATGTTAAAGAGATGCTAAACCCCTCTTAAATAGGATAAGCTGTTGCTCTAAACAACCATTGACAGTCTTAAATCTCCGAAGAGAACATTATGGAACATGTTTAACATTATTTAAATAGAATCAAATTATGTGGGAAACACTGCATTTTATACTGTATCTGTATGTAATGGTTTTTGGATTTGTAAGTACATGTGAAAAAACAGTGGCTGATCATTGAGACAAAATGTACCCTTTCTGTCATTGTGCTTGATTGGCATAACGTTAACCTTTAATGATTGTGCACTTCCTTTGAAGGTTATTATCCATTAGTGACGCTTAAAATATAGAGTAGGGTGACAAGAAGGGCTTTCATAATCACGTGTAGGACGTCAATTATAGACCCTCCTCTTCCTTATTTACATTCAATTAGGCATTTTAATGTTCAGTGGCAGGTCAGACATTTCATTCAAAGCAGTCATCACAACCTTCTGTCTCACACACACACACTTGGCTCTCCAACACTTTGCTCACTTTCAGCGTGTCATTCAGACTCTCTCTGTTCTTAAAGTGCCCATTAATATCGATATTATTGGCTGCTGTCCAATCTGCTGCCACTTGAAGGGAATTGAACCATGCTGCACTGGCTGCATGTTGAGATGAAAAGTTATGGCATCATAAACTATATTTTGGCTATGATACAAGTTTGATTTTTGACAACAATCTTATAGTAAGCCATATCCCTGACTGACTGTGTGGTTGACATCAAGACATGTTTGCAATTAAATTACATTCACCTATTTTTGGTATTTTCTTATTTAGTCACAATATTAATGCATCCGATTTGTTTTGGTACGGGTCTCATTTTTCTTGTGTAAATGCTTAACATTCAAATAGAGAACAATTTGTTATCCTGCCATAGATGCAATTGTAGTTTCACTGTGTCCATCCATCTTCAAACAAACATCAAACACTCAGCACAGTTTTATAATAAGATGACCAGAATAATAACAATCAAGCTCTGTACCCGATATTCAACAAATGGAGATTAATGACAAAGCAGGCTTACGAGTAAATTAAGGAAACATAAATTATATTGTCCGTGTTTTATGGAGGTAATGTTGACCAAACACATACATACAAGTCTCCACATGCATGAACTCACAAAGTCCAACACGTGGCCTTTATCACAGCAATGGCCTCAACACAAAGCAGACCTGACATAATACAACAACAAATACCTCCAATAGCAGACTGCAGCTAAAACAAACACCACATGCCTCCAGGATTCTGTCTTGACATATTTCAGGTCCTGTTTTGTTTACCCAGAGAGACGCTTGCACTTCGCAGAGCCACTACCTGACATCAGTGTGAAAAAACAATAGAGGCTGAACCACAGCTGTTTAGTGTGAAGGAAAATAGAACTTTGATTACAGAAAAACGGCTTGTATTTCATTTGAAATTGTAACACCAATAATTTCCTTGAACACAGAAAGAGTGCTACTGCTAAAGAATTACCTACAAACTGAAATCGCCTCTCATTTCACGAAGTGCTCCGACACTCCTCCACTCAAGAGTCCTCTATTCAAGTTTCTCATGCACACCTTGCCAACCCTGCATGATTTTATATGACTATTTGAAAAGAGGACTTTAATTTTGAGTGTGAATGAAAAGAACATCTCAGAAGGATGGAGATGCAGTAGAAAACACAAAAGTCACAATCACATAATATAAAAGCTAACCTTGAAGACAAACAGTTCCTAAGCCTCGGAAAAAACTGCACGACTTTTTATATATAATAACTGCTATAATAACACAGAGAAGGTTGTTCTTTAAATACTGTCAGATTACATGCTCAGTAGATCACTGCGCTACCACTCGTAGTGGAGTGGGCATGCAGAGTCAACGATACTGGAAGATTTCAATATACAGTACCCGACAAATGGTAGAAATGCGGGACTCTTTTTTTTGTATTAAATTAGCTATAAAACAATTAATAGGCAGGCTATATAAAGATTATAAAACATATAACTGCTTGACAATAGCTATTTCTAATCCTGTGCTTAGACATTATGTCCGGAGATATTTACAACATGTTGGACTTAAACAGCTTTTACAGATTGAAAACGTGTACAGAGGATAGGATACTGATGACCAAAGCCCTTAAACCCAAAAACTGACCTGAAATATTGCATACTCGGACAAATCAAATATAAATGCAGTACACTCCTGTCTGTCAGAGAGGAAGTGATTCATTGTCATTTGGGATGACACACCTCTGCTTTGTCATAAACATTGAAGTGTGGCAGTATAGTAATTATACGTATCACGTTTTTGGATCATTTTATTATGAGGACAAAAACAAATACTTGTGTTTTGAATATAACAACTAATGCAAAGGTCTCTGTGAATTACAAATAACAAAGTAGACAAACCCCATTATGTGAAATTCAAATTGATTTAGTCTTCATGTTTCACCATTTCAAAAGGCGGTATTTATAGTGTTTTGCAATTGACATCATTGTTAATAAAGCAGTCTGTGTTGTAGGTATTGTTCACTGCAAATCCAGCTCTGTTGTTGGTGATGCTTTCTAAACTGTCCTAAAAGTGAATGGGCTCATCGATTTGCACCTGTCCAGGTTGACATTGTAAAATAACTCTTGAAGACAGAGTAAACACACTGGAACAAAAGCATTCACCCGAAGTTCGTATTTAACAACTGAAATTGACAGCAGGACCTCAGTAGACAGTGACCGTTTTGAATAACTGCTGTTTATTTAGCTTTGAGACAACCTACAACAACAATTGAAGCATCAATTCAACAACCTCCTGCAGCCGGAGATGCAGCCCTTGTATGGTGTTCGGGTCTGTTGGACCCGTTTTCATTATTTAGTTAAAGAAAAATGATATGATAAATTATTTGTTCAAACCCACACTCAATGGCCTTCGCTCATTTTCTGTGAATAACATATATCAGAACACATTTTCAATGACCACCAACTGTACCCCCCCTACACATTTACATTACATACAGGGTGTTCGGGTTAACAAAAGTGTGGAAATTGTAGGTCCTGTGCACCTGTCTCGGCCGTGTGTGCGTGCGTGCGTGCGTGCGTGCGTGCGTGCGTGCGTGCGTGCGTGCGTGCGTGCGTGGACACCTGTCTGCTCTCACATTCCCGCATTATGTCTTGCGGGAACCAATCTTTTTTTTTGTTCACACTCTATCCAAGCTGCAAATTTGGGGCAAGACACAATAAATAAAGCTTTGCCAGTTTGTGTCCTTATCACAACTGATCAAGATGGCCAAAAGATTCTCTGCTCAGAGGGCCTTGCAAATGATTCTGGAAGAGAGAGAACCATTTGATGAGGATATAGAGGAAGCGGAAGAGGTTTTAGAATGTGAGGATCTAATTTCTGAGAATTCTGAGTCTGACAGTGACTTTGAAGAAGAGGATGAGATGGAGCATCAGCTAGTTGCAAAAAAAAGACGAGCCACAGGAGCAGCCGGTCCGGCACTTTAATTCATTAATGTGATCTAACAAATTTTAAAAGGGCAAATATTAATCATATATGCTGTTTATATTGCTTGTAATTAAGATGAAGTAAACATCTGTTGAGTATTTTAACATAAAATAGTTTGATTGTGTTGAATTGAAGCCCAAAAAGACAGCGGGTCCACAAGACCCACAAACTGAGGTTACCTACTGTAACCCCAGCTTCTATGAGTAAATGGCTTCACCCTCTAAGGCTATCGCTATTGGGTAATCCCCCTGCGCACCCGCGCAGCACTGAAACACTTGTAGTCCACGGCCACCCGCAAGGTGGGCCCCGCCCTCGGGCCTCCTTCCGGTATACATAGGAAGGAGGCCCGGCAATCTGCTCCAATACAAAATAACTTTTCTTCTGCTATTCGTAGAGCCAGTGGGGCCCAGCGCTTAGAGGGCTGCGCCATTTACTCATAGAAGCTGGGGTTACAGTAGGTAACCTCAGTTCTATTTCGTATATGGCTTCGCCCTCTAAGGCTATCGCTATTGGGTTAAGGGCGAAGCATGATGTAGTCTGCGCCCTACTGGGTCCGCCCGGAACTAGAAGCACAGACACACCTGCTAAATAACACCCCATGCCTGTTGTGCCATGCGTAATGGCGCATCACCGTCCCTGGAACATAGCAAAACATGCCTATCTTCCCTCACGGGATGAAGGCTGGGAACAATACATACCCAGCCGCTGTGAGAAAGTGGAGACGAAGGTCCCACCTTGCCCAGCGATCATAGAAGAGGAACAGCAGCTCTCTTCGTGTCAGACAGGAGAGTGCCCAGCTGGATCCCTGACGTCACTCACTCTGACAAGACACTCCGTACAGGGTGTGTCAGAGAGGAATGGGAGACATCCCTTACATACAATTGAATAAATGAAAATGAGGGGGGAAGACCAAGATGCAGCAGTGCAAATGTCTTCCACTGACATTCCTCCGTGCAAAGCCGTGGAGGAGGACATTCCTCCGGTGGAGAGCGCATTGATGTTCTCCGGGGGATCCACCCCATGAGGAGACATATGCCTGTGACACAGCTTCACACAGCCAGTGTGACAGCCGTTGTGCAGACAGAGGCTGCCCGATCGAGCGCTCTCTATAGTGCACAAACAGGCGTTGAGAATGGCGCAAGGCAGCCACTAGCAGGACAGCGCGCGCACAGGACCGAGGAGATGAGACGCTGCTTCTTCCTCCGACCTGTGAGGAGGGGGAAAGAAGCCATCCAAGGTGATCACTCAAGACTCTAACGAGTTTGTGATGACCTTTGGCATAAAAGCCGGGTTAGGGCGTAAAACAGCTGAACTGCCATCTGGATCCGGAGGCATGACGGAGCCACAGAGAGAGCAGACAAATCACTCACCCTTTTCGCTGATAGAGCCAAAAGTAATACTACTTTGGCTGACAACAGTTTAAGGGGAACCTGGTCTAAAGGTTCAAATGGGGCTTTGCTTTAGTGCGCCTAACACCAAAGCCAAATCCCACTGAGGCGCCAGTGTGCGTGACACAGGTCTGAGTCTCCGTACTCCTCGCATAACACGGCTGCTGCGCTCTGCGAGCCCCTCTGTTCAATTCGCCGGGAATATACATTGCTCTGATGAGAGCAACGTGTGTGTGCGCGCCCAGAACAGCAGCCGCCTGGCTGCGTTCAGAAGCTGCGCAGATCGTACTCCTCCCTGGCGATTGAGGCTGCTTCCATAGCCGTGGCCTGTTGTCTGTGCGAATCAACACATTGATTGTACGGCAACGGGGCGACTCCCCCGTTTTTTTCCGAGATTTAGAAAAATACTAGTAAAAACCGCGCGAGACACTGTTCCTGGGATGACAGGAGTTTTTCTTGTATCCCATGGAACTGCTGGGGGGGAGAGGCTTCTCTGTGACCCAGGGTCAGGGGTCTCATCAAATGACCAGCTGACGCCAACGCATAGCGGCTGCGTCACGGAGAGGGCTGTGTGGGTTGGGACACGCCGGAGGAGAGCTGTCAGTTCCTCCACTCGCAGCCGCGAGAGCCGCGCTCTCATGCTGGCTGAGTTTAACTCCACTCCCAGATAACAATTGTCTGAGAGGGAAGAGGACAGCTCTTCTTCCAATTTATTATGAAACCCAGGCTTTGACAGATGCGATACGAGATGTACCGTCTGTAAAGCGACTTCCTCCCTGGAGCGAGCCAGCAAATAGCAGGTCGTCCAGAGAAAACCACGATCTCATCCCTCCTCTGTGTAGTGGCTCCAGCCTTCTCTACACAAATGCGAGGAGCCAGGAAATATCCGAACGGCAGACGATTGTCTGGTCTGATATTCCCTGAATGGAAAACGCAGGAATTTCCTGTGTTTCGGGATGATGGGTACGTGGAAGTATGCATCCTTCAGGTGGAAGTGAACCAGTCGTCCTGGTGAAAACATTCCAGCACCTGTTTGATCGTCAGCATGTGGAATACTGACAGATCGAGGATGTCTCATTCCCCTAGTCTTTTTCGGGATTAGAAAAATAACGGGAGTGAAAACCCCTGATTTTCCTCCCTTTGAGGAACCCTGGAAATATCCTCTTTCAACAGGAGTTCCAGCAGCTCGGATTGGAGCGCAAGACATAGCTTCTGGGAGGACAGGAGTGTTTCCTGTATTCCATTGAACTGTGGGGGGGGGGGGAGCGGCGAACTGCAGGACGTATCCTCTGCTGATCAGCCTGCTCATCCATCTGTCCATCAGACACACGCGCTGCCACTGAGAAAAACTCTGAGAGCGGGCGCACGTGCTCGAGATGTGTTTTTGGTCGTCATGGTGACGAGCCACGCCACGCCAGAGCCCCTGCCGCTGCTGCCCGTGAGGCAACCCAAGGTGTGCTTGGACCGAAAGGGCTGCGCGGGGGCCTCCACACGCTGCGTCTCACTCCGACTCTCATCATGAGGCACGTACACGCTCAGGGGATGGATGGAGGTGTGTGCAGTGCTGCCCACATGAGGCGTTAACGGCGCTCATGGGTTTATTACGGCCGTGTGTACAAGGCGTATCTCGGACAGAGGAATGCCGCGAGCTCTGTAGTTTATTAACCAACAGGTTAAAACCAGGCTTTAGCAACGAGCCCTTCTGGCTATTAACCGACAGGTTATAGGCAGCTGGTTTATACAGGGCGTGAGGCAACCCAAGGTGGGCTTGGACCGAAAGGGCTGCGAGGAAGCCTCCACACGCTGCGTCTCACTCCGGCTGTCATCATGAGGCTTGTACACGCTCAGGGGATGGGTGGAGTGCTGTCCACATGAGGCGTTATACCGGCGCTCATGGGTTATTATGACCGTGTGTAGGAGGCGTATCTCGGACGGAGGAATGCCGCGAGCTCTGCAGGTTATTAACCGAGGTTAAAACCGGCAGGCTTCGGCAGCGAGCCCTGCTGGTAATCAACAGATTAGTGGCAGCCGGCTTAATTAGCGAGCTCTGCAGTTTATTAACCGATAGGTTAAAACCAGCAGGCTTCTGCAGCAAGCCCTAGGCGCCGTGGCGCTGCGGGCGCTGCCGCTGGGGGCACTCAGCCTGGAATACTGCTCATTCCCCCGTTCTGGCTTCTCTGTGATGTGTTGTGCTTGTCATCATGGTGACGAGCCATGCCATTTCCTTCGCCGCCGCTGCCCGTGAGGCAAAAGGGCTGCGAGGAAGCTTCCACACGCTGCGTTTCACTCCGGCTGTCATCATGAGGCGTGTACACGCTCAGGGGATGGGTGGAGTGCTGTCCACATGAGGCGTTATACCGGCGCTCATGGGTTATTATGACCGTGTGTAGGAGGCGTATCTCGGACGGAGGAATGCCGCGAGCTCTGCAGGTTATTAACCGATAGGTTAAAACCAGCAGGCTTCTGCAGGGAGCCCTGCTGTCTACTTAATCAGCAGATTAGTGGCAACCGGCTTAATTACCGGCTCTGCTTCCTCGGAGGCTCTCGCGGAGCAGACCAGGAGCGGGGGAGCCTCACTCCTCTTTGACTCGCCGCCGGGAGACCCTGTCTCTGGGGTGGCGGGGGAGCGGAGACGTGGGACGGAGCCCCTGCAGCCGCCGAAGGGCGAGTCTGACGCCGAGGCGGTTGCTGTGGGCGTCTCTCCGCTTGCGGCCTCCTGTGGCCGGCGTGGACGCCGCGACTGCTGCGGGCGTTGGTGCCGCTGTGGGCGCTCAGCAGGCTGGAGCCAGCTGACATGCTGGCGAATGCCGTCCGCCTGTTCCGCGGCCGTCTTCATGGGCTCCACCATGGCGTGGAACTGGGGTCCTAACAGCCCGTACGGGCTGATTGGAGCGTCCAGTGGCACTTTTCTGGCCGTCTCCGTAACAGACGCCTGCTGCAGGTGGCGCTGGATCTGTGTCACCCATGCGGAAATCCTCGCCTGGGAGACAGCGACGGACGCGCACAGAGTGAGCGCCGTGCTGGCCGCCTTGCTGACTTCCTCTGCCTCGGTGGTGGACCGCTCTACCAGTGTCACCACCGAGTTGGAGAGCAGCGCGATGATATTCGCCAGAAAGGCACACTGGTGCACCCGGTCGGCCTGGCGGGCGACATACTCTCTGGGGGAGCTCAACGTAGGGCGCCGTTCTGTGGCGACGGAGAAGGGGACCGCATGCTTGGCCACCAAACCAGCCCCCTGCTCCGACTCTGTCTCCCCCGTCTGGGGGAGAGGAGGGAGGGGAGAACCGCACGGTGAACCATGGAGGGAGACGGGGTAGGAGTCGTCCGACTCCTGCCCGGCACCCGGCTCCAGGGACATGCTGCCGTCCACGTGCTGGACGGGCCAATTGTCCTCGTCGGCCGGGACAGCTAAAGCGTCCGCTCTTCGCTTCCTTTGAGCAAGCGACCTGCTGGCTGAGAGCCGCGTCTGCGTGCTCTGGCCCCAGGCAGGATTCGCACATTGCGTGCTGGTCATAGCTCATGATATATCCTGAGCCACATAAGGGACAATTTCGGACGCAGTTGTTGCTCATGATGTTTAATGGTTCTGTGCTTCAGTAACTGCCGAGGTTTGCTGAAGAAAAGAGGGAGCAGATTGTCGGGCCTCCTTCCTATTTATACCGGAAGGAGGCCCGAGGGCGGGGCCCACCTTGCGGGTGGGCCTGGACTACAAGTGTTTCAGTGCTGCGCGGGTGCGCAGGGGGATTACCCAATAGCGATAGCCTTAGAGGGCGAAGCCATATACGAAATAGAACACTGGCTGAATAACAAAAACATGAACACCACACAAGGGTTAAGACATTTTATTATTTGAGCTTTTCATGCAGGACTTTTGGTATAGCTGCAGAATGCTGAAAAGCCTGGACTCACATAGAATAGTCTAGAATAAGACTATCACCTGCTTGCCTAAATAATTGTGAGGCAGCTAAAGACTTGATGTCATCACAAAGGGAATCTCAAGAAGCCTAATCTGAATCTCTATCAAAATAGATTTGATGTTGGCCCCAGATCTTTTGTACTTTGGGGATTAACAATGTTTGTTGTGTGGAACATTCTCGCTCTTCAGTGATAAAAGGAAGTATGTAAATGGACAGGCTTCTACTGCTGAAACTGGTCAAATTCCATAAATACACTTTGTATACCAAACAAAGCATTTTAGCCTAAAGCAGCAGGTAACACAGAGAGCAAGACAAAGGGAGACAGAATGAACAAAGTGTGTGTGCTGAAAACATAATAGAAAGAGGCAGAAAGGCCCCTTGTGCGGTCTAACAAGTTTCTACTTAATCGCTATGTGTTATTTGTGTTGTTTTTATCTTTCATTTCCAAAACACAAAAACCAATGAAGTGTGAAGGACTGGATCGAGACAGGGTCCACTGCTTCATCCCTTATCCATGTTTATAAATCATTATAGTTTTTTTTAACACAATAGGAGTTCATGCACAGCAATCACTGGTGTAAACGCATCAAAGCAAAACTTAAACTTGCAAATGATCTCCAGTAAAAGAGAAAAGATGCACATTCATCTCAACAGGGACATCTTTTATTGGCTTTTGTACTCCAAAGAAACATTATGAAAGCCGTACTCAAATAACCGTTAACAGCAAAAAATGTAATGCTGGCCTTAAGTGTATCTTTGCATTTAAACAACAATTACACAGCATGTGAATGCCCAGGGAACAATGGCTGGTAATGAGTAAAGCAGTAATCTGTAAAATTGGAATGAAATGCCATAAGGCCAAGCATTAGTGTAAAATAAACAAATGGATAATATTAGTGGTGCACGATAATTTTCGGCCCGATAATTATCGGTCCGATATTAGGAATTATGACATCATCCCGATAAACCCGATAAAAGTATTAATAGCCCGGATAATATACAATATATTTTTGGGGTAAAAAAAAGAAAAAAATACTGCGGTGTGGTTGGATTGGGATGAGGGGTGCTTGTTTTTCACTCGGCTCCTCCCGTTTTGATAGTACTGTGGTATTAGTGGTTTAGGAAGAGGGGAGTTTTTCACAAATCCAGCGCTCCCTAACTCATGCCTGGCTGTGACGTAAATGGTGTGCGGCCGTGAAGCCAGGACATTAAACAAACATGTTGTCGGTAGTATGGGACTATTTCAAAGTTTCAGAGTTAGATAGTTCGCTTGCTATTTGTATTAACAAATGCAATGCAGAAGTTCCACAAGGAGGGAAAAAGGCAACGAGCTATAACACTTCCAACCTGATTAGTCACCTGAAACATCGACATCGCTACGATGGTGTGTTAAAAGCGTACGAAGACGCCTGCGCTGCTAAACTAGCGGCGAATCCAAAGCCAGCTGCAAAGGCACCGGGTCTTTTACCCATCGACGAGGCTTTTGAAAAAGGCAAGAATTTTGCCAGAGACGACCCCAGGGCTAAAACGAGGAAAAAACTACTGGTACATTTAATATTATTATATTATTATCGGTTATCGGTATCGGTCTTGGTCTTGAGAAGCAGGAAGTTTTCGGTATCGGTATCGGTTTAAAAAAAACAATATCGTGCATCCCTAGATAATATACAGACGGTATTCTACACATTTCCTTTGCAACACATTATGCAATATAATGCTGCTCCTTGTGTATTTCACAACTAACACAACACTTTTGAGACCAATGATCTACTTTTCCAATTGTACTTACTTTTTCTATTTGCTTGGAGGCCCCTGCTGTCACAAAACATGTTTTCAACATTTTCAATCAAAGTACTTAATGTATTGATTGTTGGCAAGAAGTGTTTGACATCAATTAACAAAACGCACAAGAAGTGACTAACCTCTGACTCTTTTCACTCTGGTGAAATTAACTTCTCGCATTCAACTTTGATTAAGAAACACAAACACACAGACAGACTTAATGTTCTTCAGACCCTGAGGCATCAAGACGAGTTTATTTGCACCATTCACTCTGGGCCACCCTCTCCTTTCTCCTACTACTTCCAACTTTCTCTCATATGTTCTGGCCTCCTATTGTGCTTTCACCTTTCACCAGAGGGCCAGAGACTCATTGCTAAGGCCAGATCAGACGCCCACCTGCAGAGCACTGTGCCAGGATCTACTCTTACACCCACAGTCTAAATCAGAACTAAAATTTAGCGCACTAAATCTAAATGTAGTGCCTGTCCTATTAATGTGAAGTTTCTTCCAGCTGAATAAATATTGTCATATAAATATGCCCAGGAGTGGAACAAGTGTTAGAACAGGGATGTAGCTCAAAGACAAGGTCTCATCACTAAGCCTGTACTGGCTCCTGCCAGCTGCTCTGTGGTGTTTGTCTTTATTGTGACTCTCTTTTGTGCTTGCAGAAGCTACATCCACAATACATGGACATTTACAGTCTGCAAGCATGTTGAAAGGTACTTACCATTCTACGGGAAAGGCAACAGTACCGTATAGTATGCTTTTGTGTTTGTGTACACCTATACTGAAATAGAGCGATAAAAAAATCCATTACTTTTACCTACTGTACTATAAATTGTTGTATAGAACTTTTCGCAGCAATAGATGTGACAATTTCGCCAAATCATGTTTTTTCCTCGCTGCTGAAATGGGAAATAATTGCTATGAGACAAACAATAGTTACTATGTACTCCACTGGAAATCCACAATCAAAAGTAACAACCCGCCATGGGGTTTCGTAGGGTTTTCATTTCCGGTGCTTTAACTGCTCCATTGTTGTATACAAAGTAGGCACTTATTTTTGAAAGTGGCTTACAATAGGCGCTTTCACACCGCAGTACTTTTCCCACAAAGGTTCATGAGAACTTAGTTCATCAGAACTCTTTAGTTCTGATGAACTAAAGCAGATCGCGTTCACACCGGAATAAGTCCCTGGGGGTGGATTAGGCAAATGAAGCCGCTGACGTCACTTCTTCTTCTTCTGCTTTGGGTTTACTGGCAGGCCGCAAACAACTTCACGGCGTATACTCCCGCCCAAAATCCCCGGCCGGAAGTCCCCGGAGTTGGGGACTGGCTTCAGTAGAAACTGCTGGGACTCCCAGCAGCTTCTACTGAAGCCTTCCGAGTAAATCGCCAGAACGCCGACACCTCCTCATCTCCACCACTCCCATGTTTTATTTTGTGTTGCCATAAGTTAGTCTCTCTGCGTTTCTGCGCTGGGTTAATGCTAATGCTAATAATGCTAATGCGAGGATAATAAAATGGTGGCTTCACAACACTTTTTTTTTGTTTTACGGGGCGTGGTTTGCAATCCGCCCAGCCAACCAGAAATATAGCTCTTTTCTCACAAGAGAGCCGCATGAGAGTCCCTGCTCTCTAGCAGGGACGGAAAAGGGGGTAAAAAGGTTCTCATGAACTAATTTTAGTTCCGGCTGTTTTTGGTGTGAACGCGACATTTCTGAACTATATCGGAACTAAAGTGGGAAAAGTACTCCGGTGTGAACGTGGCTAATGGTCACAGGTGGCCAAGCTGTAGAAGACCAATACATTCATGTAATTCAGGTCAAACAAAGCTTTTTGTCACCAACTATTACTGCTATAGATACTTTTCCAACAATATCTCCTTAACTTCAGAAGCCAGGCCTCTATGGTTGACCACGTCACAGATTACTCAAAAGTACTCCCTAATAATTCACATTACATTGGCGATATTGCACAGTTTCAGTGTCTGAGTGGGCAATTTAGTTGTAGATGATTTGAATGGAGGTCTATATTCATCATTTTGGAATCATCTTTCATGGAGCAATGAAAATATCTAAAGCGACATATCTCACCATGGACAATGTAAATGTACCTGGAGTTAGAGGCCACTGTTCAAATATGTAAAGTTATTTTGCTAAATGCTTAACTTCTTAAGCAGGCCCTTCCCTCTCTTTAGTTTCCAAGTTTTCTGCAGGACGTGAATAGTAGATACATGTAGTCGGGCACTTTACAAGTAGTAAGCTGCCCAATATGACAGAGTATCATGTTAAGGAGAGTCAGGGTTCAAGAGTGACGAGTCGAATAGCGTGACAAGTCAAATGAAATAAACAACAGCATACTTTGTTTGATGCAAACAAGACAAGTGAGCTGACCTTTGAGAATGATAGTGAAACATCATTAGAGATTCCAGACCCACCAAACACTGACATATTGAAAATCTTGATGCGATTTAGTTTTTTCCAGCTCCAAGAGGTCAATGCTGGTTTACAATAAAAAAGGATCCTTTTGTGGCAAGGACTGTGCTTCCAAAAGATTCAAATGTTCGCGAAACACTAAAACAGCAGATGGTAATTCTAGTTCCCAGCAAGTAATTAAAAGAAGAGAAAATTGAAAGTACAGAGCTGCATAAAAAATAATGAGCTCTAACTATATTTTCTTATGAGTAATCAAGAAGTCTGAATGGATGTTATATTGTTTTCAACCACATTACTGTGCAGAAGAAAATGGAAAGGGTATCCATGATGATTTTACATATCTCTTCAAATGTATATTGGATCTTGTTTTATGAGAGACTATATATGTCACATAAAGCATTATGTGTCCATCAGACGGGTTATAGCAGAGAATATAACACGTGTGTTCTGTACCTGCATGTTTCCGTCCCTCCCCTGGGTGCCATCTCGATGATCCAGTTACAAGCCATCTGTCATTGTCATTGTAATTAATCTGGTGCTATTTAGTAGATAATGAGAAGCTGTTGTGGGTTTTTTTGCAGCTTCACTTCCCAGATACTTGTTTCCTGTCTCCGTCAGTGCAAGGAGAAGAAAGAGGGGAGGAGGTGGGAGAGGAAGGATGCAATACATGGTGGCTGCTGTTGACGTGCAGATGGTTAGGATATTTACTCGCCAACTCATCACCCGAAAATCACCGTCTCTTGACACGAGCACTTAAAGTGATCAACAATAAATAGGGTTATTGTCTCGCGAGTCATATACCTACTTTTCCTCCATCCACACAGGACATGTCAGATGTGAAAAGCTGATTCCACATTATGCAGGGAGGCATACAAATGTAAGTATGATTGTGGCGACTGCTCCATATTTATCAGATTATTTATGGAAAAAGGTGCAAATTCTACTCAAGCTAATCGGACACAGTCTCAGCAGCAGCCGGCTCTCAGAAAAATATTTTGCAATCACACGTGTAAATTAAACGCCGGACTAGAAGGGCTGCTCCTGCTCAGGATAGAAATTGCCCTGCCACAAGTAATATCTCATGTTGAAGTATTGCTCTCAACATTCATATAATTTGCTTCCTTCACCCTAAAAAGAATTCATAGTGGAATTGTATCGCTGGTAATATGAATACATTTTCACTCAGCGACAGGGACAGAAGGTGTCAGCGCCAGTGAGATTTCACACATAAACACCAGGAATATAGCGGATCTCTTTCTAGGAGATGTATGTATTACCTGCCTCTGGCTCTATTAGTATATCTCACAGATGTATAACGCATCTGCGAATTGATCACACCTAGCAAATATATATAAAACAGAGCAGTGAAGGCAGAGACGATTAACTTGATGGATGTCAAAATATGGCTCCATTACCTTACACAGAACTCCATTCTTTCTTTAAATATAACCTAAAATCGATCGATGCTGTCAAAGAAATAGAGCGATGTAATAGTACCGACAGAAGCGTGAAAATAGAATGATGAAGTGAATGCATGAGGTTTGACAGTCAAAGAGATTGAGTTATTAAACACAATTTTCTATATTAGCTGTGAAAGGCAGCCTCACTTCTCAGTCACGTCAACTGCTGACAGACACCCACCACCGCTGTAATCCAACTGACTCCAAGGAAATGAGGTGAGGACATGACTAAGCAGAATATAAGCAGAATTTTTGAAGGGATGAATTAATGATCTTGGTGAGCCCCGCTGGTCCCTTTTCGTTTTCCACTTATTTACTGCCAAGGGTTTCCATTATCAGCGTTTGTTACCAAACTCATTTCTGTGATGAATCTCACACACTCTCTCTCTCTCTCACTGTTTACCAACAGTGGGGCAAGTAGGCTAACCCTTTCTCGAATAAACAACAATTTCACACATGCAGAAAATGTAGCACACACAAGATATAAATTAACAAAAGAGGCTGGCTGATACGGGGTGATGAGTAGAGGACTCAACGGTGTGTTGACGAGGGCTATTGCTGCACTTGTTGGCCAGATTGATGGTTGACACTGGAAGGTAGTCTGTGGGCGCTGGAGTCAAGCATCATTACTGTGGCCAAGCACCGCAGGTATGTGGTTAATGACAGGGAAGTGAGCAAGTGTGCATGTGTGCCAGTTGCTCAATGAGGCTCTGCAATGTGTTCAAGACAACAAGTGGTAATCATGCCACTGAGCTACAATGTAAAGTGATCATCCAAAGTGATTCAAAGCATGCAAATAAGCCTATTCAAACGTTTGAGCTGAATTCAATGATATCATTAGGGACTTAATATTCTCATTAGTTCTACTTTACGGTTTTCAGAGATTCTAGAAAGGGACCACATTTTAATGGGCCTTACAAACTCCAATTTTTTAATGTGGTTTTATGAGAGTTTTGGCTGATGATTAGCAGTCAGCAGCGACTCGGAGATCAAGGCAGACTTAAAACGTGCTCTAACGTGTTCTCATTAAATTAGTGTAGGAATTAAACCCTGCGGGAGGATTACTAATGTCTGAAAGTACTTTTGAAAAAATGTAATACAAATCATCCATTACGGGGACGATTCCCCTAGAAATAACAATGCTGCTGGGCACACCCGCCCAGGTGAGAGGGGCCCTGTGGTGCTCAGTGGAGGAGCTGATACAGGGTGACATGTAAAGTGATATGACAGTTCTTGCTGTTTGTTAAATAGACTGCGTTGCTTCTGCCTTGCATAGGCAGCTTGCCAATGTCTGGGCACATTAATCAGGGTGTCATCACAGCAGAGGAGCTATGAATGAGCTACAGTAGTGTTGGAGAGCAGGGCCGCTGGGACATGTTCAGACCTGCTGCTACAATTTTGTAAGTGGCAGGGGAGGGAGGCTGCTACTGCAAATATTATGTGCACATTATATGTGATGTGATGCATCGGACAACAAAGCTGGGCGATCTTGATCAAAAACATCACTAATCTAGAAGTCTAATCCGTGGCAGAAAGGCAATTATCTCACAAATACATGTTTTCTCAGTGTCTGTGGGCACAATCCAAGATTTAACCATGAATAAGTCACACTTCATGACAATCTGAGCATGTAAATCAAACCATTACTCAACCATTCATCCATAAATACCTACAATCTGCGAGTGCATTAACTCATAGGATTTATATTTTAAAAAGACTTTTGGTAAAAAACAGATATTTTCAGAATTTGCAATATAGGAAATTAATTACTTGAAATAAAACAAGTTTGAGAACATTTGATATAAAAGTACTCAAAACTGATTTTTGGACATTTATTTGGCCTATACTATAGGAAGAGATTAAAATGACGACAGGGACATTGAAGTATAGATTATAAAGTAGATGTTAATGGTACTACTACTTTTATCGATACCGCTTACCGGTCCTTTAACGTTACTCTTATCGGTTCTTTTGAAGAAGAAAAAAAGAAGCTAAATCAACAAAACAAAATTGTAAATAATGTGAACTTACAGAACTGTAAAAACAAAACAAAATACAAGTATTTACTGCAAAAATACAGTAGTACAGAGCAACACAGGTGGGGCAGACAGCTATGCTGCCAAAGGCTTAACGTATACATAACATACCTGACGTGGAAACGTTACCCGTGGATGGGGCTACAGAGCTACTAGAAAGACAGTCGAAAACGGTGCATTGCTCCGTCTGAATGTGGAGCACTTTTGCTAAATGTTTAGACAAATTGCTCGTGTAACCGCCCTTACATGCTAAACTCTTATTGCAGTTTTGGCAACGAACATTGTCCACATCGAGACGGGTAAAGTTTAACCACACCTTGGAGCTCTTAGTTCTCTCCGCCATCTCCGCGGTGTGTGTGTTGCTGCATGTAGCAGCCAAGTGTGTGTGTAAACTGCCCCCACCCCCTCGTACACAGACAGGGGAGAGAGATCTCTCGTCTGGATTGGAAAAACGCATGTTGTAGTCTTATTGCATATTAGAAACGGAGTTAGCGAAACTAAAACTGCAATATAATGTTTATAGCAATAATACATGTGACATATATTTTTTAAATGTCTCCAGTACCGATAAAAAGACCGATAACGTCGGAGCTTAACGGCACCACGGTCTTTAATAATTGAGCCCCGGGGCCCATTTAATACCGGGGCTCTGTACCCATCCCTAAGTAGATGACATTTGAAGTAGTATTATTATACAACACTAATAGCCCATTCTTTATAGCATTGTTGTGGAACTTTAAACAATCTCAATTAACATGCCATAAAAGAAGAGTAACACCTCCTTGTTTATCTTGGGCAAATGTCTGACCTTTCAGCTTGAACACAAGAGCTGAGGGCTACTAAAATACTGCCAATACTGCAAGTGGAAACCCAAGATAGCACAGAGGTTTGAGTGTGAGGAAAGGGTTTTATCCAATCAGACCCTAGAGACAGAGGACAGAGTCGCAGGGCGAGATGCATGAAGTGATACGTTGCTGCAGCAATTAATGAGGGCAGGGGACCTGAATCTCACTGAATCGATCGATATGTAGTGTCACTGTTGTAAAGCTCTATTTAACACTGCAGTTACATGCTAACAGCAATTAGCCCATTAATGCAGGCCAACACAAGGGGAGAGATAATGTACTGATGCCCGTTTAACACATGGTCACACATATGCAACACACACACACACACAACCTTTCCCTTCTCTACATCTCGTATCCTGAAGCTCCTTCAGCCCTTCAGTTAGTGTCTGAATGTCATCAAGCTTCACAGAAACAATTAGCACAAAACTCTAATTATGCGTGAGTTGATGAGTGTGTAGGTCTGTGTTAAAGACTAATGACTCAAAGAATGAATGAGCCTTGTGTGAAACATGTTTGCTAGAGCAAAACAAACAGCATAAAGGATCAGTATGAGAATGAACAGGATCTTTTTTCAACAATGACTGCACTTATGTCCCCTAACTGTGGAGATAAAAAAAAAGGTAAACCTCTCAATTAACATGCCAGAGAGAACATTTTCTCAATTGCTGATTAAGGCAACTCTGCTTTGTCTTTTAGCCTCGACGCCCATTTAAATGATTAATCTATATTTGCTAGGGTCGACACACCCCCGTTTGTCTAAAAGACCTATATTTATTGTAAACACATTATACTGCGGTAAGCTTTGGGTGCTTTAAACTTATATTAATCACCATCACAATTTGAAATCATACATACAGAGTGTTCTGAAGTTTAAGAATTCTGTTTAATTTCAATGTATTTTATCTTATTAGCTGTGACAGAGCTTTGCTTTGATAGATTTAAAATCTTCAGGCTACATTACATCTAATTAGTAGGGTTATTTTGTGTAGAATTGGCTTATCCTGGCCTTGGGCAATTAACTGAGAATCAATTGTTTTCTCCTTAAAAGCTTTCAAAATACAAATGCAATTGACATGGTTTATTTTCACAGCACAACTCAATTACATTGGGTCAATAATTAAAAACATGAGGGGTGTAAAGATGAACCAATACAAGTCAGATAATCGATACAAGAGTCTTGTTATCTGAACACGGAATTTTGAAGGGAATCAGTTGAAACAAATCATCTTATCCTGGCCCGAGATCAAGAGTAGACACTATAAGACATGATAAATGAATAGTTATATAAGTCCTAACAAGTTATCTGTGCTGTTGCCTGTGACATATATTTACATTATGTAGTATACTCCAAACAAGTCGAGGCAAAATAAATCAAACTAACTTTAGTACTAGGCGGAGCACATACATTTACATTACTCGACAATCAATAATGAGACTTTCGCGAGCATTGTAATGCTAAGGCGCCCAGGTCAATCTAGATTCTACAAAGTCATTCTTAAAAACAGAGCTTTTGGGTATAAAATGTACATACTAAAAACTGATATTAAGAATGTGTCAAATAATGATGATTTGTGTTGCATTTCTATGTTTTATTCAGATCTACATGCTTTTGACATCTCTCATTGCATAACATGAAAACAAGAATTATTGGCTTGAGTCTATTGGAAGACAAGGCGAGCCTCTGTGTTAAATTGGATTTAGGAGGAAATGTCAGCTGCACTCATTTGGTTGATAGAAGCTCAGTGGAGTGGCCATTAAACAGTAAAACAGCTCTCTTTATTTGGAAGCTGATAGATGAGGCAGTCATCTTTATTCACAGCCTTCGTTGTCAAATGGAACAAATCTTTGCACAAGCCTCTCTTCCCTCTTTCTCCCCCTGTTTTTCTCTCTTTCTAGCAAACACATTTGGCATCATTATGGAACAGAAGAAAACTCTTCAGACTTTTGTAATTAATAACAATGGTGTGATCAAATTAAGGGCCATCCTCTTCCCTTCAGTTATTTTGTAATGTAGCAATTATAATGCCCTAATGAGTTTGCGCAATTGCGTGAACACTGTTCGGATTCTCAAAACCTCACTGCGACACCCCGGGCATCTTTTGATAATAAGGTTAAGAGAGAGAAGATGGGGTGAGACATCAAATAGGGTTAGGGAGACCGAAAGACCGGAAAGATCAGTCTCTCTGCATGGTGGCGACACAGGGCAGTGGGGCGCCATTCAGAGAGTCTAAGGTAAGCCAAAGGGGTAGTTAGGTTGAAATGACAAAGTGAATGAGGAATGAGGAACTACACTGAACAAAAATATAAACGCAACACTTTTGTTTTTGCTCCCATTTTTCATGAGATGAACTCAAAGATCTAAAACATTTTCTAAATACACAAAATAACAATTTCTCTCAAATATTGTTCCCAAATCTGAAAAGATTTGTGATAATGAGCACTTCTCCTTTGCCGAGATAATCCATCCCACCTCACAGGTGTGGCATATCAAGATGCTGATTAGACAGCATGATTATTGCACAGGTGTGCCTTAGGCTGGCCACAATAAAAGGCCACTCTGAAACGTGCAGTTTTGCTTTATTTGGGGGCTCTGGGGGGTTAGGGTTAGGGTAATGTTATGAATCAAGTGGCCCATGGTGGTGGTGGGGTTATGGTATGGGCAGGCGTATGTTATGGACGATGAACACAGGCCACTCGATTCACAACATTACCCTAACCCTAACCCTAATCCTAACCCTCACACCAGATGCTGACTGGTTTTCGGACCCCCCCAGACCCCCCCAATAAAGCAAAAATGCATGTTTCAGAGTGGCCTTTTATTGTGGCCAGCCTAAGGCACACCTGTGCAATAATCATGCTGTCTAATCAGCATCTTGATATGCCACACCTGTGAGGTGGGATGGATTATCTCGGCAAACGAGAAGTGCTCACTATCACAGATTTTTTCAAATTTGTGAACAATATTTGAGAGAAATGGTTATTTTGTGTATGTAGAAAATGTTTTAGATCTTTGAGTTCATCTCATGAAAAATGGGAGCAAAAACAAAAGCGTTGCGTTTATATTTTTGTTCAGTGTAATTAACGTGAGACCACTACGGTGGAGCTTTAGAGGGTCACGTCAAAGACTGAGACAGCAGAGACAACACAGGATGAGTCAGATGGGGTGGGATGCATGGGAGGGGGGGGCAGAGGATTAAAGCAGGATAGAAAGGACACAACATAAAAGGATTACAGGCTTTCACAAAATCTAAAGGAGAAGCACAATGGGATATCTTTATATTATGGTGCCAGAGAACAGAGTAGAGACAGAGGGCTTGTTAATCAGTGGCCTGCAGTCCAATAACATTATCTGCTTATGGTGCACACTTTTTGAATCAAGCTCAATACACATTTAAAAGCTATTCATTACACATTTCAAGGCATGATAAGATAAGGACTAAAAGAGCAATCTTTTCCCACTTCCTTTAGCTTTTTTCTGTTCTTTGGTTTTAGCACCTGGCCGACGCGCTCACACCAGAGTTCCTGTTAGCCGGTAATTACCAGACTATGACCGGTAAAATATGCTGAAGACCGGCAAATCTAAATCTCTCCGGTCAAAATGTCCGGTCAAAATAATTTCCCCTTAGTGCAATACCGCATCAGTTGCGCCACTTATGTGACAGACAAGAAGAGTATGTAACAGACAAGAATAGTCAATTCTAATGTCTAACACTTAATGTGGAGAAAGAGATGTCCTGTATGGGTTGATTGTGCGTTGATCTGTCTGTTGGTAATGCCTCAGGGTTCCGGTGGGCATGTAAACGAATGTATAATGCTGCGCTATACTTTGCGGCCTCACCCGGTTGCATAGCGACGCTTATTGTTGAGGTGTCTTTTAATAAGCAGGTAGTCATATCATTAGCTAGAACTAGCTAGATCTGATCGATATGGACATAAACGCGAGTGAAGTCTAATCTGACGGGAGAGAGAGATCAGCTGCTGCCGACGAGTCGACACGCAGCTCTGCCTGATCACATGCAGCGGTGAGCGGACAAAACACACACTTCAGGTTAGAATATCACACGTAGCTATTTTAATTACCTCTCAAACTACCTAAACTAGTTATAGATATGTTTAGTTTTACTGTCGGGTCACTCATTACTGGATCCGAAAGCTGCATGATACTGACGGGCTGTCAGGAGAGAGCGCTCTGTTTATTATTCCTGTGTTATTGTAAATTACTGTACACTTTTGAATAATGTAGTTAATCTACTATAATTAGTTTGTTTAATATCGACAAACACAAAAAAACAAAAAAGACATTTGACCAGCACTTTTCTAATTTGTCCGGAAGATTTCAACTTTAAAACAATATTCTAACGGGAACTCTGGCTCACACATCACTCAGAGATATATTGGTTTTTTTTGGTACATTTATTTCCATGTTATCCTTTCCATTTATTCACTGTTCGTTCTCTTCTTTAAACAAAAATAAAGGTATCGATGTTGAAACTGTTTTGTCACTTAAATAAACAAATCTCTGCAGTGCAGCGGTCAAAAAACCGTGTGGCTTCACAACCAAAATAGAACACAGAGTATAATCAGCAGGATTCTTTTAACCAGCTGAGGCAATCGCAGCACCAATCAACAGCTCCGCCCAATCGTGGCTGCGGATCACGATAATAATAACTGACACCAATCAATTATACTCCATTACATACATTAAATGAATAAATAATCAAAATAGTAAATCAGGACCACATCTGTGTAGCCTCGTGACCATTTCAGTCAACAACTCTATTTGTATTCTGGATTCAAAAGCAAGCTGATGGAGTCAGTGGGCATGTCAGATTTGGAGCGGTCTAGCCTTGTCATGGCAGTCTGGTGACAGGTCGGACAGGTGATATATCTGATTGTCTTGACAGGTTTGAACAGTCAAACCCTATCCACATGACGCACATCCTTGATAAGGGTCAAGTCATTTAATGCAAGAGACTGGTATGACTGGTACGACAAAAACAAATGCTTGCAGACTCAACAAACACTTGAAATGAATAGTTCTGTTATAGATTGGTGCAGGAACGAGCCCTAAAACCCGGAAGTGAGTTAGCATTTTATCACTCCCGGTTCCCTCGTCTCAGAGTCAATGGGTTTTTTGAACTAGTTTTTGGAAAATAGCTCGAAATAAGGTCTGTGGTTGATACCTATTTAAGAGACGGATCACGTTTTGTTCTACGACATTAAATACATCAGCAGAGACCCCACTGGTGATTTTTGAAGAGTTTAAGTGTCTAAAAAACGACGGTTGTTAACAAGTGGCTGAATAGGACTACAGAAGTTGTCGAGGACGTTGTACGTCATTACGCCGAACACGTAAACACTCCTGTTAAGTTTGTCTGCCCCTGTTCTGCTTGAAAGCAAGTACCTGCGCTCTTGCAAACTGTTAAAACAAACGCTTCAACTTTTGAATATCGATCTTAAGTTGGCGTGACGTGGAAGTCGTGCAACCCTGCTATAGTTCGTTTATAGCATAACGTTAGCATTTTACTTCTGGCGATTCGATTTATGATTTGAAAATTATAAAAGTAGGGTAGACATGTGGATATTATCCAGCTGAACACAATGTCCATTTATCAAACAGTTTTGTTTTCCACAGACACAATATTCCAAATTCCTATGGAGAAATCCCATTGCTTTTTGTTGAGGGATCCCTTGCGCAGCTTACTTCCGGGTCGGCCTACAAACATACGTCATCACTGCACCACGCTATTGGGGTTGGATGTTAAGATCCAATGATGTCATTTGTATTTTTCAGGTCATAGCGAAGAGAGCACTTCAAAGTTGAACAAGGGTGTGCAAATGTGTGTAGGTCACTGTGTGTGTGTCCATCAATAAGTGTATTTCCCTGGTCATTCCTTCCCTGCAGCACTCAATTAAACGTGACACCGACTGTGACACAATCAAAGCCCTCTGTGCTTTTTACAATAAGTGTGTCTAATGACAACACACCCACATAATGAATACAACAGTAATTATCACGGCCAGAAATGTATCTGAAATAAGTTTATTAAAAAGAGGTTTTAGATGATTACCAATTACATGAACAACACCTAAACTCCCTTTGGCCAACATAATCTATGTATTCTATCTATCTATCTATGAATGTTATGTTTTGTTTTACCCTTCAGTGCTAATGGGCTCTGCCTACAATGTTCATGCTAGATATTTACAATGACTTTGAAAGCAATTGAAAAAACATATTTAATCCATATCGTATTTAATAAAATGACTGATCTAGCCTAAGATTTTTCTTTGTCAGATACAGAGACAACTATGGGAAGGCAAGGCTGCTATGTCAACATTGTTATCTGCTATGGAGCATTTTACATGTCATAACAAACACCATTCAGAAAGGAATCTGCTGAGGTAGATTGCATGGTTCATCAAAAACCAGCAAACAACCTGCTAAAACTGCATGATTGAAGTTGGGAATTGCCTTTCTGCTGTGGAAACTTAAACAAGTGAGACACAGAGTCAAATTAGCAGGTGGGGCCAAAGACCCCGACTGGTTCTCAGGCAGAGAGCCCTAACCAAACACCTATGTTCTCCTACAGCTCGGCATGCTGCTTCCAATTAAAGGAGCTGTCACGTCCCATTGAGCAGATTGCTACCATCCAGTCGGCCTCCCATGGACCAAGAAATAGTACATAATAGAAGATTCACCTTAATCCTGCGACACATACAGTTATCTCTTGTGCAGAGGGCTGGGAAAGCAAAAGAGAGAAGTTAGGAGAAAGAGTTAAGGGATGAGAGAGAGATGTGAGTGGGAGGAGGATGGAAGAAAGCAACGTTGGGAAGCAATGCAGATTCTCAAAGAGGAAAGGATGAGATGGAGCGAGAGTAAGAAAATAGACGGAAATGGAGGTGCAAAAGTGGAAAGCGATGGCAGTGAAAAACGAGATACTTTCTGTGTTTTTGAATATAAGCAAAGCCCCTGGATTAATCAGTCTGAGTCATGGTGCCACAGGGGTCCTCTGTTCTTTTTAACTCTGTTCAGACTGTTGCACTAGCCCGCAGGCTAAAGGATCCACTCACATTTACCTCAAGACCTAATTACAATCTGCCAAATATTCTCAACAGAATGTGCTACATGTGAGAGAACATGCAAGACTTTGCTGCTAAACACACCATATTGCTTACAAGAGATAATGCCATATATTAAATATTTGCGATATTTGTAAATCATGTACTTCAACATGCAATTACAACAAAAGGCTTGCAAAATGGACTTGGATGCGATTTTCTAAATTTTTGCCATGTCACAGAAATTCAGAAACTTCATTTTGTGAATTAGAGAAAAGTATACTGTAGTAATACGACTCAAAACCGTACATAAACAAGTAGGTTTAAAGTTGTTAGTAATGTGGGCTGTTTTTTATGGGTTTGACCATGCTTTGCATCAATTACAAGTTAAAATGACCTTAATGATTGGAGGTTTATGGTCTTGTTTCATGTGGCTGTGATTGTTAAATCCAGCCTCCACGTGCAGTTAACGCTGTGTTTATGACGCAAGCAGTCTAATTAGGTTTCCCTCTCTTTTTTGTAGTTCCATCCCAAATCCCTTAGTGAATGATCTTTCTCTGGCTACAAAATGCCACTTTCACACTGTACTAAACTAAAACCTGTCTAATAACACAGGATTTGTACAGTAAATAAGAAAACCTTGCTTGGACTGCGTTATAACCTTGGGAATCCAGGCTGGTAGTGGCTTGTAAAGTATAATGCTTTATACAAAACAATTTTTTTCAGTAAATACTAAGTCAAGTTTAAGTTTTGGTGATTTATAAGTAAGGCATCAGGGATAACAATACAAGTAGCTAACCAGTACAGACATTGTGACCACAGTCAGTCTCTGTTATGTTTCCATACAATTAGGTGTATTGTGACCATTTATTTAGAGGGTTGATATAATTTATAACATAACAATATATACCATTTGTTTTTATTTATAAGCCAGCCAATCAGAAACAAGTATTTTTCAAGATGATCAAAAAGCCGATGTTCCATTTAAAGTTGGTGGAAGGGACTGAAAATTACCTTGCATAACATGCAATCAAAACCATATATTGTTCAGACTCATAATGAGAGAAAAACAAGAAAAGTGTGATTGATCTGTAAATCCACTCAGACCAATCTAAATGAGGAGGAAATGTTCCCTGCGCTGTTAAAACTCAATTAAAGCCCTTTACCAAAGCATGGTGACACTTCAAAAACAACTAAATGTTACCGCACAAAATAAACTACAGACGTGTAAAGTTGGATTTGATGCCGAATTTCCACTCTAAGTAATGTCCTTTAACTACCAGGGCACTTCAAAACAAAATGTGTGGATGGTTAAAGATAATGGTTTCCCAGGCAGAATAAGGGCCCAAAAGACAAGGGGAATGTCTAATAACTATGAAACATTGGTATCATCAGTTTTGGATACCTTATGCAGAGTGCAGGCCATGACACAGTAACGGCCCGTCCACACAGCGGCGTGCGTTGACGCTTCACCATTCACTTTGAATGGGGTGACGTCACTTTTCGCCAAACAGCATTGTGGGAAGCGACGCGGAGCACTGCTGGCGTGGCCTGCTGCAAAAGTTGAGCAATGTTCAACTTTTGATGCCTCGGCAGAATCGTCAGCCAATCGAATCATATGCCAGTACAAGCTCTAGCCAATCACACGCTTGTGTGTCAGGGGCGGGAGATTAATGTGATTGGTAGTTGTTCAAGTTTAATACACGCCCTCCGGCAAGCGACAACGCAACGCACGCCGCTGTGTGGACGGGCCGTAACGCCAAGATCCAGTCCCATATTCTCCTTTATTACATTTCTACACTGCCAGACTGCCAACACTTCCAAGCAAGAAACATCATTATGACTTCCAGTTAGCAAAGCCCACCATCGCCTCAAGACTTTAGCGAGATCTTTATGCCCTTCCCACGGTTCAGCGAGAAGAAGAGAGCTACTTCAATTAACGTTAATGAGCAAAAATGAATCCTGTCAGCGGGGCTCACTGGTGGTGATTCAGTGACTGGAGCTATTAACACAGACTGAGCAAGATGCTCACCCTGTTCATGTTGACACATCCTTTGCTATAATGGCTTACCAAAGAACAACCATCACCTCAGAGAGCATCATGTCACGGTATTCTGATCATAACTAATTTCATTCGGTGTGAATTAGAGCTGTATGTTTTGTATGCGCTCTCATGGATGTAAAGAGACTGTGTAATAATGAGTCTCAACAGAATCTAGCACCCCGGGCTCCGAAGCCACAGCCTGCTTCAGACCAAGACAGCTGGCAGACGTTTAAATACACTGTTGCCCAACTTCAGCATAAAATCTTCAATTTCAGTCTGAGCCAAAGATGAAAAAACGAGCTAATTGCCTTTCATGCGCAAAAATAAAATCTATCCCTATGTTTAAAGTGAGACACCCTGTGATCAAACATCAATATCGTCACAGCAGGAGTCTTGTGCTGCTGCTAAACTGCCGCCTGCGGGGGAAAAAGACCCATGCAACATTTTCCATCAGAAAAATATTCTATTGGGACATTTTCACTGATTTCAATATGAGAATTTGCCTTTTGATGCGCCCCCTGGGTGTAGAGCATCTGGCTCACACAGACATACATTTAAGTAGGCATAGAATACACTGAGGTGGGAGGAAGTGTTAAGTCTCCCAGTCTATACCAACCTCCCATCGAGTTTACTTATCAATCATGGCCAGCTCTCTGTAATTTTCAAATTAATAAATCATTAGTGGCTCCAGCATGAGGATTAATCAGTGGCGGCTGGAGCTGCTTCTGCCTCTCTGTGGGAGTGTACCGTCACTCCCACCACATTCACATAAAGCGCCATCAGCAGCAACTCGCTGTCGATTGGCAGCGCTGACTGTGGGGGATTTAGAAGTGGCAGCCTGGAACCTCCACATAATGCTCATTCCAGCGCTCTGTCTTTTCTGCCTCTCAGGCTTTATTAAGGAGCAAGTGTTGCAGAACTGTATATATACAGTATTTACATATGCAGGGTTTATCTGTAATGAAAATCTGCCGTAAGAAGATGATCTAACTTTGAGGGAAACATGTTGAAAGCCGGTTTTAAGAGCTCTGGCTAATTGAGTCAGTGAATATAGGGGGGTGGATGGGGTAGGGAGGGATTGATACAGTGACATAGAGAAGAGGAAGACAGGTTAGAGGAGGCTAGGAAAGGATAAGTGCTCTGCTGGATCGAAATGGAGAGAAGCATGCCCAAATAATCGCTCAAAAAGGCACTCATGACACTGAAAAAGCTAATTGATTGTTTGTTCTCGAAAATAAAATAGTCCCTTCGATGTTCATTTATCAAATCTAGCTTTCCATGGCACTTGATTGATTCTCACAAAAGGGAATGAAAACAGTATTAAGAGACAAAAGAACAATGGTTTAGTTTACAAGACTTTAAGTGGATTGTGGATAACACCACCATAATAACAAACATAGAACAAGAACATTTGCATTTTTAGATGTTTTTTAAAAGTTAGTGATGTTGAATTGATGGCAAGGGATTGGTATCATTCCTTTATTTTTAAGTAACAATTTGAGATAAAGTCATTAAGGAACATACCTTTCTAAAGAGAGTATGTTGCGTTGTGCAATTTTATCACACATTATTCTCAAAGGTGAAAGGAGTAAGGCCAGCATGCCATGAGCCAGCAGCTTTCCATCAAGAGGAGCATCCTACAGGGCAGGAGTGGACCGGGGGTTTATTCAATCAGCCAAATATTTAACAATTTCTTATTCTCAAAAGCACGGCGTCACACCAGGGAAATTGCTATGTCAACCTCCCCATTATTATTCCCTCACATTCTTGGTGAATTAACATCTTGACATAAAGCTATGGAAATGTGTTACTTATCAAGATGTTAGTCACCTTGAGAAGCACTAAAAATGAGTCATGTGAAACTTCTATCAGGGCACCTAAGGATGTAGATTGTAAGTTAATACATTTAGATAATTTGTTTTTTAAATTATTATTAAGGGAGATAGGAGAATAATGCATTTTGTTTCAAGAGGAACTTAAAAGGCAGCAACACAAACAATAGTGAATTTTTCCGTGCAGACAATATGACCTTCATATTATCATTAAAGACTTGACATAATTGAGACATTTGTGGTGGAAATAAGATTTGCAATGTTTTTATCCGTTTATATGCATCAGTCCAATATTAGCTTCCTTCTGAAGCAGGCTAGCGTAGCACAAAAACATTGAGGTGTTTTCAGTTCAATTCAAAGAGCTACAGGGAAAATGTACCTGACTCCGGTTTGACAGTTATACTAATAGGCAATATGTACAATAGGAGACATGATGCATTACATATGCCTTGTTATT